>NC_045599.1:104331265-104631265 GCF_009762305.2 Zalophus californianus
TCACATCTTTACCTGCCTGTCCACCTGCACGTTGGTTCTGAGGGTAGAGCTCGAATTCTAAGCACTTCTGTGTACGACCTATATCACGCCCACAAGTATCTGTGGAATGAATGAGTGCGTGCGTGAGTGGATGAATGAGATCTTGTGCCCCCACGGTTTAACCTCCGGGCAGAAATTGGGTTATAGAAGGTAGAATTAAGGGCAGTCTTCCCCACCGGTCTACAAACTAGTCTTCCCCACCAGGCTTTCTCTGTTTTTTGTTTGTTTGTTTGGTTGGTTTTTTAACAATTCTACCTCAGAGTTTTGTTTCTTTGTGTTAAGGGACAGCAGTTCCTTCTCTAAGAGCAAGCATGCTTTGGGTGGGTGACATCATGTCCCACTGAGATGGAAGCTCCAGGAAAGCGGGGCTTTGTTTTCTGTGTTTTATATACTCAACAGTGCCTGGTAGGTGACAGGGGCTCTGCAAACATTTGTCAAACAAATAAACGGATCAGAGGGCATTCTTGCTGCCATAGAATTTAGAGGGCTGACCATTCCATGATTTCTAAAAGGTTGTGTTCTGAGGGACTAATATTTTGAGAAAAGAAGAGTCTGTGTTCCAGATAAGTATGTGAACCACTGAGTACTTTTCCCAATTTTAATGACTCACAATGCACGTTAAAAAGTAAGGACTCTAACTAATTCCTGTGGTGAAGGTGTCTATAGTGGAATGCCTAGTGACATCCCACGGAACTAATGTTTTGGGAACATGTGTTTGGGAAATGCTACCCTAGAATAATTTGCTCATTTCTCGGAGGACTTACAGTGGTTTACATCTATACAGAAGTTTTCTATTTCAAGTGCTTGCTTTGCGACTATCTCCTCTAAGCGTCACAAAACGCTGAGAGATCAATGAGATAGTATCCCTATTTTGGAGATAAGAAAATAGATATCCAGAGGGGTTAAAGGATTTGCTCAAGGTCACACAGCTAGTGACTAAGATGAGAGGAGACTCCGAGTCTCATATTTATCCAGTTATCACTAATTAACACCTTAGCAGGTGTCTAGCCAATCTTTTTCCATCCTGGGAAAGCAAGTTGAAAGCAGCATGTTTCTCAGAGAAGCCTGAAATAGATCATTTTTGCTTGGGGAAGACAGAAATGTTCAAGAATATGAGAATTCTTGCTAAGAATTTGGATTGATTTTCCTCCTTGCTAAAAACTTCAAAAGATTAAGGATGACCCCAAGTATCCTGCTTGCCTTTACTATCTGTCATATATACATCCTTCAAGACCAGAAGTGACACATTCATGACACATAAGCCATCATGACCCCTCCCTTGACCATGACAGATGTGGCTAATTCATTGCCAACTACGGAGGCCTGGCTTGGCCTGGGATTCCCCGAACTGAGCACTTCAGGCAGCCGCAGCTGACAGAGCAGAGTTGGCCCAAAGTTGAAGTCTGTTTGAGGTCTTTGATTCCTCCTTCTACGTAGCTCCCTCAGGCTAATGGCGTTTATAAATGTACTCCTCAAAGTGTCAAGTAGGGTTTCCTTTCCATTTGCCTGGAGAATACATCTTTCAAACTTCAAAGCATTGATGCTTATTTTTATAGGAGCTCAGCGATACATATACATAAGTGAAAGAGCTTTGGAAACAAAGAATTATACTACTAAAAACATTATTATGGCAATCATTGCTCTTTTTCATCTGTCTAGACTAGAGACAGCAAGCTTTATCGTCCTACTTCCTACTTCTAATTTTGGCTCATTTGTTCTAACTATTTGTTGCTCCATCCCAAGTGATCCGAATAATTTTTAAAAATCAAAACTAAATTGAGCTTCATTTTAAATAGGTCTTAGATACTATACCATTTGTAAACATTTTACTTACAGTAAAGGGTAACTAAGACACAAGTTGAGGGCAAGCAACACTCAGTTTAATTCTAACTATCACTGGATTTAGTACCTCCGGGCAAGAGGGGCCCTGCCCTGGTGCTGGCACTTTATATACTTCTGAAGATACCTCTGACGATACCTCTCCCCATAGAGTGAGGAATCCTGGGGGCTAATGACTCCTATCCAGCACCTGCACTCACCTCTCTCACACTAACTACCAAGCACCCTGGAATATCCTTTCTACAGGACCTGAGTTCACTCTGGGACCATGCAGATCTCCTCCCCAGAGACCGCTCTCCTAAGAGGGTATAGTTGGAGCTTAGGCATGGTGCTGGGCATACACCCACCTGCACTCAAGGCCCCTTGTGGTGCGAGATGGAGCTGAGAGTAGAAGAGAAAGACACATCCAGGTCAGACTCTCCCCATCCCACCGTGGTTTACAAAGGACTCCAAACCTGCCTGGCCTTCTAGAGCATTATGAAGATCTATTTATTAAAGTAGGATGATAGATCTTATTTAATAGCTTTCTGGCCTGGTTTACACATTTTAAATATTCATACATATGTAAGTGGGCCTCCATTTGTAAGTACTCTTACTTTGAGCCCCACAGATCTTAGATGTGGACCTGACCGGACCCTTTTGGATCTTTTAGTTCTCAAAACAGTCTTACCTGACTTTTTGTAAGTGATCTGTCATTCAAGGTCAATCTCATGTAGAATCCTAACTCTTAAGGGAACATGCAGTGATGGCTCTGTCTCTACATTGCACTTAAAAAGGCTTTCAATGGGGCATCTGGGTGGCTCAGTCAGCTGAGCATCCAACTCTTAGTTTCGGCTCAGGTCATGATCTCATGGGTTATGACATCGAGCTCTGCATCAGGCTCCACACTCACCAGGAAGTCTGCTTAAAGATTCTCTCCCTCTGCCCCTCCCCCTGCTCGCTCTCTCCCCCTCAAATAAATAAATAAATAAGTCCTTTTTTTAAAAAGGCTTTCATTTATTTACTGAACACCCAGAAGGTTCTCTAGCTTTATGAGAGTTAAAACCTACCAGATGGTTTGTCTTCTTCTCAATAAAATGATATAACATAGGTAGCAATGCTTGTAAACTGTAAAGTGTTACTCAAATGTAAGGGATTTTTATTTCCAATTTTTTTTAAAAAGCATCTTTTGGAGAGGATGGGCTGTGATTTCCTTCATCACTGTATGACTGGGGTCGTCAGAAATCTCATTTGTGATTCTAATCAGAAGCAGGGAAATGAATGACTTTTAAAATACACTGGTTTTCCTATGATCTTTTCATGAATGTGTATATGGTGTCCCTATCATTGAATATACATACCTACATAAGGTAAATGATTTTAATTTCATATCCCTGAGGAGGATGTGTGGAAAGCTACAAGCAATACCAAATGCATGACCTTTGTATATTTCCACCTTTCCAGATTGTCTCCAAACATCTGAGCAGGTGCTCAATTTTCCCTGAAGCCTGGAAGCATATCAAGGCTGAGGAGCACTCATCATTGCCAAGCAAATCAATCACAACCGACTGAGAGCCCACGTGAATGGCCGGGAGGCAGTGGACGTTGTGGCTCAGGAGAGCTCAGGGTGAAAGGAGAGAACTTCACTCAAAAGCTGCTTCTCAGTTATGCAGGCAGGGAGGCATAGGGCAAATAGAATCCCAGAGAGCTCCCAAAGTCTAGAGTTTCTGCCCCCTTCTCCCACTACACCCTTTTAACTCAGGCACTGACAAGCAAACCAAAGACTTGAGAAATTACCATTTTCAAAACCAATGGATATCTGTGTATCTCTTAGGGCTCCTGGGTAGCAGAGATTTACTGTTCTGTCTATTTTTGCTGAGCAGCTACTATGTGCCAGGTTCTGTTCTGAGCCCTGAACAGTGGCGAATAAGATGAATCTGGTCCCTGCTTTCATGGAATATATTTAATAGGTTTTTTACTCTTTAAAGAGTGGCCTTTTTGAGATCCCTTTCCCAAACCTTCATTTTTCCACTCCTAACTTCCCAAAATGTTTTTGACAGGTATCAGGCAATAAATAAACTAAGAATGAAAACAAAGTAAGTTCACATTATCAGTGCCACCAAGCAGATAAAGCAGGTGGTGTAATAAGGGGTGGCTGTAGAAGGCCCGGTATTAGCTTTGGTGGCCAGAGAAGGCGGATCTCTTCCATCGAGTTCAATGTCACATTGAACTGCCCCCTCTGGGTGGGGGCACCCGCAGAGTGGCTGCATCCTGGCTACCCTCCCCTGTGACGACTCAGCTTATGGGAAACACATCTCTCCTGTCCCACAAATGACACAAGGATCCTTGTTTCCATGGCCACAATCTCTCCTGGTGCCACTGTCACAACTGTTCCAGTCAACCCTTTGCCTCAGAGTCTTCTAGGCAGGGCTGTGCACCCCAAAGCATCCATGTGGTCATTGGTGGAACCCCCCTACATGCCTGGGAGTGGTCGTGGTGGTCAGGGCGAGTTCCTCATGCTTTCTGCTCCTAAGGCGCCCCTTCATGTCATCCCATCTCAAATTTCTGATCTTTCTCTTACAGAGGCTGGAGGTAAGTGACAGACAGGAGGGACCATTTTTGCAGATTCGCAGGAATTCTCCATGAATGGGTCTGGTGTCTAGCACCTTTTTTTTTTTTTCCAAAAGGCGTGGGTACTTCACTCACTACCCTCAATTCTGGGGACTTAGTTAAGCCTCTGAGATACAAGGAAAGTCAATTTAACAGGGTGGTACATTAGTTTAGAAGCTTCAAAGCACTCTATTTTATTCCATCAATCATATTTAAGAAGTCACAGGATCTCCTTACTCTTCTCAGGGAAGTGACTTCCCATAAAGACAAGCTGGTTGACACCTTTGGGCAGGGAGTGATTCGGTCCTTCCTCAGGTGTCCAACTGGCCATCTCCGCAGGAAAAATTGCCATCTTCCATTAGTGCTGTGTACTCTGGGCTTCAGAGGGAGAGTTGAGGCATAAGTACCACATATCCCTGGACTAGGGTCTTATATTTGTAAAAGCTTCATATAGAAAGAGCCTCACTAAATGCTAACCTCCTGTGGACTATAATGAACTCCCTTCCAGACCAGCGTGAGAACATGAACCATTCCATCACTGTGTATTTTTCTGCATCATTCACATTAATGAGATTTGTTTAAATTAGACAAATATAAATATGCATATATTTTCAGCCTTTCTCCAGGGGAAATGTGTTTGGGGGCATTTTATCTGCAGAATTGGATATAATCCAATTGGATTATATCCAGTTCTGGGTCTTGCCAGATATTTACTTAAGGAAAATTGAAAACAATTCTGCCCTATATAAACTTTTCAATGAGCTCGACATTCCTTTACAACTAAGAAGGTTACCACTGCCTACCATCCCGTGAATATGCACCATCGCCTGGACCTGGGGCCACATGGCCATGAGAGCATCCAACCAATCAGAGCTTGGCATCAATCTGGATACCTGCCAAGCACAGACACCCAGAGATAGTTGTTCATGCCAGTGCTCCAAAATCAGGACTTATCTCTGGTCCTTGTGAGTAGAATACTTAATAAGGCATATAAACTCATTTAAAAAGGTGACTCACCCGTGGTTAATGACCAACAATAAAATAATTCAGTTATAACCCATTGTGTAAATGTCTGCAAGTAGCGAAGAACTTGACAAGGGCAGAACGTTATAATCAAATTATGCAAATAGAAAAAAAAAGTGGCTTTCTTTGGAAGAATTAAGCTCGTCTGATGCCTGGCTTTTGTTTAGGTCTTGCTAACCCCAAAGAAGCCTGTGAGCCCTCGGGTGAGGAGAAAAATGTGTGTATTCATTTGGGTATTTCCTACCTGACAACAAAGTGAAAGGCATGGTTTGATTATTAGTGCCATTTGAAGTCAGGACAATGTTGAAAAATCCAAAGTAAGTAATCTTAGGATCTTTGGCTTGCTATCAGAAGGGGAAGTCCCCTTAAGATCCTGTGGGCCAACACCAAAGCCCACTGAAATCCAAAGAGGTGAAGTGACTTCTTCAAGGTCACACAACTATTTGATGGCAAAGCAGGACCAGCATCCTGGGTCCCAGACTCCTTGTCAAGTGCTTCTTTTTTTTTTTTTTTAAAGATTTTATTTATTTATTTGAGAGAGAAAGAATGAGAGACAGAAGGGTCAGAGAGAGAAGCAGACTCGCTGTTGAGCAGGAAGCCCGATGCGGGACTCGATGCCGGGACTCCAGGATCATGACCTGAGCCTAAGGCAGTAGCTTAACCAACTGAGCCACTCAGGAGCCCTCAAGTGCTTCTTCCTGGACCCCACTTAACGCTCTTTTGATGGAAGCCCAGGCCCTAACATGTTTCATGCCTTTCAATTTCTTGCTAAAAAGATGTTCTTCTAAGTTAAAACAAGAATCCTGAAATATTTCATCACCCCTCTGGGTTTACATTCATCCCCAGCTAGGGGCTGCTGGATTTGTATCACTGCTATGGTTTTCTGAAAGGATCTGGACATATGCTCTGCTCCTGCTTCCAGGAGGTCTGGGAGAGAGATCCTCGAGAAAGCATCAGCAAGAGCCACGTGCTGAAGGAGGGTTAGCCCTCCTCCCAGGACCTCACCTCCACAATTCCAGGCTCTGTTATTTCAGACTCACTTACTGCTTTGTAAACACTTCTTTTCCAGGATGGAAAAGAAACAGCTTCTCTGTGGCATAATAAAAGAAGGCGCCCCTGAATTAATCAAATTAATGGGGAAGAAAATCAATAAAGGTAATTATCACATATAAACTCAAGAAAATAAACAACTTATTTACTGAATTATTCACTTTGCCACTAGGTGCTTTGACTTCAAAGAAGTTGTAATTTAAGGGAGCTACAGGCTGTGCAGATGAGCCCAGACTGGAAAGGTGTGGACGTAAGGATTTCTAAAAACAATAATGCCCCATGTGGGGCATTGAAAACAGGCACACTCACACACACTCCAAGGGTGAGCTTACACTAAATGCAACCTGGCAGAAAAGCAATTCAGCAATGTGTGTCAAGAGACTTAAAACGTTCATGGTCTTTCAAAGGGAAATTCCATATCTGGGGAATTTCTCTGAAGGAGATCATCCGAGAGGAGCTCAAAGATTTTATCGAAGAAAGTTCAATCATTTTCTATTACAAAGGAAGCAGGAAAAAAAAGGAAACAACCTACGTATCTAATAAGAGGAAGGTAGTGGATATTCCTGGGGTTTTTCTACCAGCCATATCCCTGTGCCCTTCCTATTTGGGGGGAAGGCCCCATGGGTTGAGTCTTGATGGCAGTCAGGGCTCCACTCCTCCTTATAAAAGTCTGTCTCTTTGTAGGTAGGGTGGGGCACACTTCCTAGGCTTGGCCAACAAGTTGCTCCTCAGAATACTGAAAGCTAAGCAAATACAAAAATGCTAAGGACAGATTGTTTCCATGGCTGACCCTAAATAGTATTCACACTGCTGAGTCTATCTTGAATTTTGTCTTTTTTCTTAGCCTATTTTTGTCCTCCATAGATTCTAAGTATGATTCCAGTGAATTCCTCTTTCCTTTAGTTTAGCCAGGGCTGGTGTTGTGGCTTCGAAACAAAAACTGTGATGGACGCAAGGAGAATGATCAAATACATTATAAAATATCTATTCACTATGTTATTATTCATCTATCAAAATCCCTGTTTTCAACACATATTTAAAGGCATGGAAAAGCCAGAACTGAATGATACATAGTCACTCTGATCACAGTTCTATAAATCTATGTACATCTATATAGTCATTATTATTATTATTATTATTATCATATTTATATACCTACCCATCTGTCTGTATGTATATAGCAAAAAATACTGGAAAAAAACACACATAAATGCTAACAGTTCTTTTATCTGAGAAGAAAAATTACAGGTGATATAGGATGTTTCCTCCCAAACTATTTATCTTCAGAAAGAGTTTATTTATCACCTCCTCCAGAAAGCCTTCGCCAGCCTGGATTAGACCCCCTCCTCTGAGCTTTGAGAGCACCTAATACATCCTTGTATCATAACACCAAATTGTAATTGCCCCTTTCATTTACCTGTCTTCCTGACCACTGTTTATTGCCCACTCCCCATCACTTCTGTTCACATAGTGCCTGCTCGTGGTGAAAATTCAATAAAATTTGTAAATAGATACATGCAAGAATTATGGTTATGAGGAAAAACGATATTATTTTTTTTAAAGGCCAGAAACAAAAGATATCCAGGTGAGAAGTAAAGAGAGGCAGAAAACTATTACTTTATAATGAGTAAATTACATGTGACAGTGAATTGATTATTTGCGACCCAGTGAAATAGACAGATGTTGTGTTGTCTAGTGTGTTAGATTGGTGTAGACAGAGAAACCAGGGCTTTTCTCTCAGTCTAAATCACTGCAATAACTGCCTCCCCTCTCTATTTTCACTTTGCTTCCAGAGATATTGCCTGTTTATCTAGTTCTGTCCTCCGAGTGTATCTTCTGAGATTACCATCAGCTAAATATTGCATTGTTTTTGGCCGATTTCCCTACATTGTAACTCCCCACCACATTTTCAATGCTTTTCTAGTTCCAGACAAGCTACAGACTGTTAATTTACCCTTGCTGTTGCCTTGCCCAAGGAAATTGAAAATAACTTTAATTTCCTAGTCGAGGGTTATGATGCTTTGTGTGATTCAGAGAAAAAGAATAATTATTGTTTGAGGGAATTAGGGTATATTAGGAGAGTTTCTGAAGTTAGCGAAGTTACACAGTAATTGGTCACTTGTCCACATATTTAGTAGTCATTCCAGCAAACAGAGGTTTTGTCAACATCTAGGTCTGTTTGATACCTGGCCTCAATCTGTCAATCACTCCCATAACCATATGCATAGACGTCAGCTCTGAATGTTGAATTCCACCAGAAGCTTTCAACTGTCCTTGGAAATGCTGGTGAAGCCATTCTCATAGTTGGTTGCCTACTTGACCATTCAAAATGAAAGAAAATCTTCCTTTGGGGCAAATCAACAATCTCTGGGTGGATAATACATAAGGGTACTTTCAGAATTTCAGAGGCCTGAGCCTGAGCATCTCGGAGAGGAGGAGCGAGAAGTTTTTGTTGTTAAGTGGGACTGCCTGTAGGAATGTAATGGAAGTTCAGCTCTTTGGAATTGCTCAGTGCAGTCCTAGAATGCACCTCAGTGTGATGGGATTGGAGGAAGCAGAACAAATTGTTATTTCTCAAGGAGGAAAAACCAAACACATTAATTTTTAGCTGCTCGCATCTTGTTGTTGTTGTTCCTTCTTTGAGAGCTGTTTTTATTGTAACAACGTATAAAGCTAGCAATAGAATAGTCAATAAGTATTTATCGTGTGCCTACTATGTGATATAAACTGGGTTCCACATACCAGTGAACATGAAAGAAATAGCCTACATGCCCACAAATGTGTGTGTATCATGTCTTTTTTTTTTTTTACTTCATCATAATCAATGTATATAAATGTTTTATTTTTACTCAACAATATTATGTCTCACATTTCCCCGTGTTTCTACATGGTCTTCTTGGTCAACCATCTAATTCTGACAAGTGACCCTCTCCTTCTGTAGGGTAAATTGCTGCTATAGCAAATTAGATCAAAGAGAACACTTTTGTGGTATATAACTTTTTTCTTCCATTGTAATTTTTTTCCTGGGATAAATCCTCAGCATGAGATTCTTGAGTCCCTCAAGAAGACAAATGTAGCATATGTACACCACCATGCCCCACTGTATCGGATATAGCTCTGTTTCTGGTTGAGCTCAGACACTGCCTCGGAATCCTTCTTAACACAACAATCCAAGGGGCCTCCAACATTCAGCCTCTGTAGCTATCCCTGGCAAACAAGTTTATTTCGATATGTACTGCTACACCAAAATGTTACCTTGGAAATATGATGGGGGTGGGAGGGAATGCCACTTTCATTTACTTCCTCTTCCTAAGAAATTAGTAGATTTTCCTTTTAGCTGACCCAATCTTCCCTGTGGTTTCCTGGCTCACTTTGGGTTTCTAAATATTCAATGCTCCCTTTCCTCTCTATGGTGTTCCATCAGAGCTCACTCTACCATGCTGCAAACTGCCTGGATGCAGTGAATTTCACCAGACCTTAAAAGCACTAAATTTCCTTTGGCTAAATTGGCAGCCTTCTTGACAGTTCAGTGACCACCAGCAATGGGAAAGAAACTTCCCAAAACACTGAGGAAGAGGTCCTGACATCTTTGTTATTTTAGTTAGAGAAAATAAGTGTAAACCAAGAGGTCACCATGGGCCAGTATCCTGGTCCCCCCAACCAGGCACAGTCTGCTGACCTTCATGTAGGAAGAGGTATGGCTGGCTCTCACAGTCACTTTGCCAGCAGTGTCGAGGTCTGGCTGATGCCTGTAACAGCTTCCTCTCCATCCATACCTAAAGCTCTCAACACTAAAAAAATTTGAAAGTATTGTCTTCTATTCCTATGTCTTCCAAAAAAGGCTGGGAGGGTTCTGCTTTCCTCCCAAGGTCGCCAGGCGTGATTACTGTGAGCTTGCATTGACTGTGGCCATGCCCTTCTGCTTTGCTCTGCATGGTAGAAGCTCAGCCACCACAGAAGAGGAGGCCTGCCTAAAGAGATGGGGGGCTACAGTGGGTGGGTCCTATTGACAAATTTGAGGCTCTGCATCTAGTGTGGGCAAAGGAAGGGGAAAGATTCTAAGGCCTTCCTTTATCCCAAAGTACCCAGAGCCTGTCCCTGTCCCATTAACAAAAGTGTAAGGTTGGTATGGCCACTCCGAGGAAGAACTGGGTCACTGGTATACGTTTATTGACCAGATGGGGTGAGGGGGGCATGGTCTGAGGTACAGCCAGCTGGTCTACTCAAGCCTTGAAATGCTGGCATCGTAGCAGAGGCCTGGACCGAGTGAGTGGCTCAGCCCCAACCTTGTTTCTTACAAGCACACCGGGGCATGCTTGATAGGAGTTCACAAATTTGATCATCCACAGATTTTAGTAACATCCCCTAGGCACCCCTAAATTCTTGTCAATAACCTTCCCTTAAGAAGGCGGTCTCCCTGGGCTAGAGTGGATTTGGTCAGGAAGAATGATTGATGAGGACATTAACTAACTGGCCAAAGAGGTATACTCACTTGCCCCTGAACATTTCAAGCACAGGCCTCTGCAAACACAGTTCCCACACCTCAATGTCCTTCCTCCCTCCCATCATGGATTCCGGGGACATGGGAGTTATTTTAATTGTGCCACCTATCATCCAAAGTCCGTGTGTGGGTGTGGGTCGGCTGCAGGATGGTAGGTTGAGATTCTCCACATTGTGGGTATGACTTTTGGATATGATTCAGTTGTTAGTCAAGTGTACTTGGAAACTTTATTGAGATTTATTTTTTCTTTTGTCAGTAATCCCTCTGAAGGCCCAAGTTTTATGAGGTGGTTTTCGTGGAATGAAATTTAAAGACTTCTAAATCATATCACTTATTTATAGTCAACTTCAGTGACAATTGCTAATTGATCCCAGAGTTCCAGCCAACAGCCAACCCAAGTGTTGACACCTCATGGGTGCACGTGTGTCAGCCACGTAGGGAAATATTCTAATTACAAAAGCTCAGATGGGCCGTGCTCAGACAGGCCACAGATGGATGTAGATGACTCTTAAGTGCCCCTTCCTCCATGACGCCTTCTCTGAGCTCCTCTTCCTTTTATGCTCTTCATTAGCTTCTGATCATTCCTTGGATCTTATTAATAAGCATTTATTGAGCAACCACCAAGTGCCGGACATTCTGTTTTCTTAAGTTTTTGTTTTAATTCCAGTAAGTTAACATACAGTATAATATTAGTTTCAGGTGTACAGTGTAGTGATTCAGCACTTCCATGCATCACCCAGCATTCATCACAAGTGCCTTCCTTAGTCCCCATCCCCTATTTCACCCATCCCCCCATCCACCTCCATTCTGGTAACCATCAGCTTGTCCTCCTTAATTAAGAGTCTGTTTCTTGGTTTTCCCTCTCTCTCTCTTTCTTTTTCCCTTTGCTGGTTTGTTTTGTTTCTTAAATTCCACATACGAGTGAAATCCTATGGTATTTGTCTTTCTCTGACTGACTTGACTTAGCATTATACTGTCTAGCACTATCCATGTCATTGCAAACGGCAAGATTCCATTCTTTTGATGGCTGAGTAGTATTCCATTGTGTATATGTACCACATGGTTTTTTTTTTAAGATTTTATTTATTTATTTGAGAGAGAGAGAGAGCACCCTTGAGAGAGATCATGAGCAGGGGGAGGGGTGGAGGGAGAGGGAGATGCAGACTCCCCACTGAGCAGGGAGCTCGATGTGGGACCCTGGATCATGACCTGAGCCAAAGGCAGATGCTTAACTCACTGAGCCACCCAGGCACCCCATACCACATCTTCTATGCTGCTATAAACATTGGGGTGCATGTATCCCTTTGAATTAGTGTTTCTGTGTTCTTTGAGTAAATACCTAGTAGTGCTGGATCATAGGGTAGTTCTAGTTTTAACCTTTGAGGAACCTCCATACTGTTCTCCACAGTGGATGCATCAGTTTGCATTCCCACCAACAGTGCAAGAGGGTTCCCCTTTCTCCACATCCTTGTCAACACCTGTTGTTTCTTGTGTTGTTGATTTTAGCCATTCTGACAGGTGTGAGGTGATAATCACATTGTCATTTTGATTTGTATTTCCCTGATGATCAGCGATGTTGAGCGTCTTTTCATGTGTCTGTTGGCCATCTGGCTGTCTTCTTTGAAAAAACGTCTATTCATGTGTTCTGCCCATTTTTAAATTGGATTATTTGTTTTTTGGATGTTGAGCTTTATAATATCTTTGTATATTTTTGATACTAATCCTTTATCAGAATATGTCATTTGCAATTTGCAAGTGCCAGACATTCTGTTAGGTATTTTAGGGAATCCTTTTTCCTTTCTCCTCCTGAAAGGACATACTTTCACCCCTCTCTCCACCCCTTACCCACACCTCCACATGGGAAGAGAAGAGGCTAATCTGACTGATGACCCCTTGACAATTTACAATTAGCAGTGTTAGCCCTGCTGGTCCTGCTGGTCCATCCATGGCAAGCCTGCCATCCTTACCCATATCTCCGGTTGGACAAATGGACTTGGGGTCTGTTGCATGGCTCCCCTCTCCTGTAGGCATGTCTGAGCAAGTGGGTCCCAAGACAGAGAGGAGTTCCACAGTGCAGGACAGAGCACACCCTGAGGAATTCCCTCTGCTCAAATAGGAAGCAGAGTTAAGAAATTGTGTGTATGTATACACACACACACACACACACATTTATATATAAATCTATAAAATATTTATATTTTATATTTATAATATATAATTTATAAAAATAATTTCTAATACTTTATAATTATATAATTATATATTTTTAAATTTATAATTGTATATTATATATTTATAATAATATATATTTATATACTATATATACTATATATTTATATATATTATAAATTCTTCTACTTACACTATATATATTTATATATATTTTTTAAATTCTTCTACTTATACAAAATCCCTTCTACTTTCTGTGAAAGTACCTGCAATGTTCTTAGTAGCTCATTCTTTTTTTTCCCATTTTATTGAGATATAATTGATATAGCACTATATAAGTTAAGGTGTACAGCATAATGATTTGACTTACACATATTGTGAAATGATAACAATCAGTTTAGTTAACATCCAGCATGTCACATAGATAAAAAAAAAAAAACAGGAGAAAGAAACATTTTTTCCTTGTGAAGAGAACTTTTAGCTTACCACCATACAGCAGCGTCAGCTCCAGTCATCATGTTGTACCTCCCATTCCTAGTACTTATTTATCTTATAACTGCAACCCCCTTCCTCCTGTTGCCCCTCCCCCACTCCCTACCTCTGATCTTTTTTCTAGGAGTAGCTCGTTCTTTTTTTTTTTGAGAGAGAGAGCGAGAGCACCCACGCTAGCCAGGGGGAAGGGGCAGGGGGAGAAGGAGAGAGAATCTCAAGCTGACTCCATCCCAGTACGGAGCCTGACGCCGGGTTCGGTCTCACGACCCTGAGATCATGACTTGAGCTGAAATCTAGAGTTGGATGATTAACCGTCTGAGCCACCCAGGCACCGCTAGGAGTAGCTCATTCTTAAAGTTATATTGTTGTTATGTAATCATCAGAAATTATCTATTAAGTTGCAAATATGCCTGGAAGAAGTAATAATTTATTAAGCCCTCATCAATTAATACCTGAGTAGGAGTTTGGGCAAATAATACCCAATGGTGAGCCAGCTGAAGGGAAGGCCCCAAGCAAACGGGGCCCTGAGAGCTCTTCACATACAGATAGTGCTGTTTCTCCAATATAAAGTTGCAATTGTGACTAATAAAACATAAATGCCTTAAGAAGTATTACTATTACCTTCTCTAATATGGAAAAAACATCCAAGATACAAGTGAAAAAGAGAAAATGGAAGGCAATTTGTGTAAGGGAAGACAACTATACAATCATGGGAAAATAAAATATATATGTGTGTGTGTTATACTACATATAGAAAGTGAAGGCCAAAAGAATAGCCACCAAGCTATTTATAATTAATATGCAGAAGGTGAAATAAGAATGTGCCCTTTTTTCCCCTTGTTTAATTTAAGTTTAATTTTGTCAGAGTAATTTGTATAAAAATTTTAAAAGTCAAATAGTTCCATGGGGCTGATACCAGAAAAACAAGAGCTCTCTTTGTAGCTCTCACTGCCTCCCTGGGGCCGATGACTTTCAGCTCTTCAGGCTCTTTCTTCTGGTATTTATTTCTATATATTAAAATAATGTTCATAAGCCAGTACTACCTGAACGTTCCTTTTTATATGTTATCTATTGACTTCCCAGTATGGCCTTGACCTTCTCACACACTTCCCCTTTTACTCTTCCTGTCCCTCCACTTTCCTGGCATATTTGTAGCATGATTTTGCTGTGTCATTATCCGGCACTTGCAATACTGTACCCATGCAGGTATTGCTCACAGAGGTGGCCATACCGTGACCACACCAAATCATTTTCTTTCCCGTACAAGTCTGGTTTTCCTGGAGTTATCTTGCCTTGTTTTTGTTATGGTTGTGACTCACATTATTATCTGCTTTGTTTTCTATGTGCCTGTCACAAATTTATCCCCAAATGTGCCCATGGAGCTCTAAGAATTTCTCTCAGTAGACCCAAGTCCATTAACTATCTCTCTCGGCGACATCCATCATGGAGCCCTCCATCCTGTAATGCCAACCTGTACTGTGTACTCTCCAGATCTGCTAAGCGGCTGTCATTCAGGAACCTGGTTCACCATCTGCCTGGGAATTCCCTTCAGCTCTCACCTGCATTGGATCCTCTATTTCCTATATTCTATAAATTTCTCTTCCTTCTTTCACCCTTTCAATGTGGCAGAACACAAACTAAGAATGATTACCATGGGATATAACATTCTCAAGATCTTATATATCTGAAAGGCCCATTTTTCAGTTCTCACATTTGATTCATAGTTTGTGAAGCCAGTTCTAGAATGGATGTCATTTTCTCTCAACAATGTAAAGGCACTTCTTTACCTACTTCCAGCTTCCAATGTAGCTGTTAAGGAGCCCCATGCCATTCTGATTTCCCTTCTTTGTATATGCCCTGTTTCTTCTCTCTGGAAGCTTTCAGATCTCTGTTTCTGGCATTCTGGAATTTAACAATGACACGCTTTGTGAGCGTCCTTTTCCTGTTCTTGTTGGGAGCACTTTGGTGGACACCTCACATCTAGAAACTCCGGTCCTTCGGTTACAGGAAATATTATTTCTTTAATATTCTCTTCTCCTTTAGCTTAGTGGTGTGCCCGCTCATGGAGGCAAGTGCAGAGATTTCAAGTCCTGGGGGAGAGCTGGGGCTTGGCCACAAGTCGGATGGTCGGAAACCTGAGAAGGAGGTCTCCTTGGAGGGGTCCTGCCCTGAGCTGAAGCCACGTGGGCATGTTTGGAGAGCTCTAAAGTGGTTCTCTCAAGCAATTCTCTCTGAAAACCCCTGGAGGAAAGCTCTGGTGTGTGGTCTTCTACCCTATCCTTGCTTCTAGAAACAGGGGCTCGGGGTTGCCAAGTGCCCGATGGGATGCAGCCCAGCGTCCTCGCTCAGCAGTCAGAAGTCAAGGTAGTGTATGTGATGGCCAGGAGGTGCAGGGGGCACGGGAGCTTCCGGGGTACTGGTGGGGTTCCGGCGCTGGTTACTTAGGGATATTCAGTTTGTGCAAATCCAACGAGCTGTACACTTATAATATGAACACTGTTCTTTGGGTGTATATTCTATGTATGTTTATTCTTCTTCAATAAAGCATATTAAAAATTGACATCAGTTATATTATCTTTCTGGAGTCACAGAGCCCTCTGAGAATCTGACAAATGATGTGGGCCTTCTCCCCAGGAAAACTCACAAACACTCCAAATTTTGCATCTAATCTTGGGAGTTTGGTTGACCACCTGAAGTCATGGACAGAGAAGAGCCCCAGCGAAGACCCCTCCGCCTTCCAGGGTTCTCTGCTTCCTCCCTCATGTCTACTCAGTTGCTCAGTCACAGTCATTGCTCCTGCAGACGGGCGGCCCGCTCCCCGTTTCCACGCAGCTGGCCCGGCCCACCTCCGGCTGCTATTGTCCCTTATTCATCTCGGACACCACTGTTTCATCATGAAAGGCTTCTGCTCAGAAATGTACACTGCCTTCTCTTGGCTAACTGGAACGAATAGAAACATCTTACCCCACATTTGTGGAACCTCCCTCAGCCTCCCTTCCTTACCTACCTAACCCCACCTCCTGCTCTCCTCCAACTGTACCTTGCAATCCCAGTGGGCAATATGTCCATTCATTCCTGCCTTCGAACATTCCACTTTTCTCAGCCAGAAATCCCTCTCCTTTTGTTAGGCTTATAAAATATGACAACCACAATCCTGCCTTCCCCAAGAACCCTTTCTTGACTACGCCTACAAAGATGTCTCCCTCCTTTGAGCTCTACGGCACTTTTCTCTCTAACCCTGATTTCATCCCATGGTCCTGTAGCATTCATTCATTCAGTCATTCACTCATGTATTCTGGAGAAAATACCTGTTATTCTCTTTGAACTCCATAGTTTTCTATTGCTGTCATAACTAATTACCACAAACTTAGTAGCTTAAAATAACATAAATGTATTATCTTATAGTTCTGCAGGTCAAAAGTCCAAAATGAGTCTCATTGGGCTAAAAATCAAGGTGTCAGCATGGCTGTGTTTCTTTCTGGAGGCTCTAGAAGTAAATCTACTTTCTTGCCTGTTCCAGCTTCTAAAGGATACCTACATTCCGTGGCCCAAGGCCCTTTCCTCCATCTTCAAGTCAGCAACAGTGAGTTGAGTCCTTCTCACATCACATCACTCTGACTTCCTTTTCTGCCTCTGTCTTCCCCCCTTTTCTTTAAAGATTTATTTATCTATTTGAGAGTGTGTGTGTATGTGTGCATGCACTCAAGTAGGATGAGGGGCAGAGGGAGAGAGAGGATCTCAGGCAGACTCCCTACTGAGCCCGGAGTCCAATGCAGAGCTTGACCTCAGGACCCTGAGATCATTACCTGAGACGAAACCAAGAGTCAGAGACTTAACCGACTGAGCCACTCAGGTACCCCATCTGTCTTCCCTTTAAGAAACCTTGTGATTACATTGGGTATACCCAAACAATCCAGGATAATCTCCTATTTTAAGGTCAGATGATTAGCAACCTTAATTCCATCCACAACCTAAATTCCTCTTTGCCGTGTAAGGTAACATATTCATAGGTTCCAGGGATTATAATGTGGATCTCTTTGGGGGGCCATTATTCTGTTCTACCACAAATTCTATGGCACTTTCTTCTCTATACCTGATTTTATTACTTGGCCCTGCATAACTGATTCATTTATTCACCCATCCATTCATTCATTTTATAGTGAACATCTATTGTTTTGTGGTCCAGCATCCATTGCCCCATTCTCATACAGTATCCCAAATTTTCCCTTGGGAATCCTGCCTCTCACTGTCAATCCTTGTGCTCCAGGACAGGAAACCTCTACCCAACTCCAACCCTGGCCACAGTGATTTTTTGCAGAGACATGTGACCCAATAAGAATCAGTTAGACTATTGGTGGGACCAGTGGGAAAGAGGAACTTGTTCTTTGTCCCCAAGATTATAGGAAAAATGAGCATCTGAAGACACCAGGGAATGCCATGGGAAGACTGGAAATGGAAACAACACTTAAGAAGGCAGAGCTAAGAGATGAAAAGAAACCAAACATTAATGCCATCATCTAAGCCCCTGGATCGAACCATACCTGAAGTCAACCCAACCTCTGGGCTTTTCAGTTATGAGGTCTGTAAGTTTCTTTTTTGATTAAACATGGTTAGATTGTGTTTTTCTGTCACTTATAACTAAAAGAGTTCTAAGTGAAACACATTCCTTCATTTCTTTATTCAACAAGTTCCCACTACACATCTACTTTGTGCTACACACTGGAAATCACGATATAATACTGCTATCATGATGAAGATTATGGCGCTGTTCAGCATAGACAGGTTATCTAAAGAATGGGGACAGGGACACAACTAAGCTGACATAGTGCAATGAATAGGAATTTGCCAGGCTGAGGCTGGGGAGAGGTGATGATAAATCGTGTTTCAAACAGAAGGAAGAGTATATGCAAAGACTAGGTAGCAAGGGACTCTCTTCTTGGTTTCCAAGTGTAAGTCTGGCCCCTATAACCAGAATATAAGCTCCTCAGTATCTATCTGGATTTAAGGTGGCATTATAATTATAACAACTATAACATAGTTATAATAATAACAAAGAATAAAAATGGTATCAATAAGTGCTAACACTTTTTGAGCCCTTACTGTATAACAGCCACTATTCTAAGTACTTTCTGTGTATTATTTAATCTTCAAAACCACACTCTGAGGTATTTATTATTATTGCAATTTTACACCTGGGGACACCGAGGCAAAGAAAATCTAAGCAACTTGACGAGTGTGGTGGACACTTCTGGCTTACTAACCAACAGTCGTTCCTCTGTTTCTCCCCTACTAGCAAAATCTCAGTTTTCATTCACAAGATCATGGCTAGATTTTTTATACCACATATCATTTTTGTACATTCATAAAAATATATATTCAAGGGAAGTCAGTTAGTCAAGGTATTCCTAAATCTGCTTTAACTGAGAGTCTAGACACTTTTCCACTCAGAGTCATCAATGCCCAAGTTTTTCCATAGGGGATTATCCGCTGTACCATCAAGAGCTTTGACAATGCAGTGTTTCTCAAAAGGGGTTCCCCTCTGGCATCTCTGGGCTGTATTCCTGGGACACCATCAGCATTCTGCAGGGTTGATGCAGGAGCACGGACAATGCTTAGCACCATCAATTGTATGGCATACCCAATATCAGAGATGTTAAAAATACACAGTGTGTGACTGCGCACATGAACATTCGCACACATCTTGCGTTTAAAAAAAAAGGGGGGATAATAATAATCGTAACTTTCTCTTGTTTTTAAAACACTTTTAGTTTGTGTGTGTTATTTGCAGCCAAAGGCATCCTTTTTGATTTGCGCCATGTTCACCAGTGTAATACGCGGCAGAGCTCAGATTTGAACTCAGGCATTCTGACTCCAGACAAGGCTACTGGGCTAAACAGCTGTTGTGTTTTAGCTAGAGTGACAGATCTGATTTATTGATAGCAACCCCCTGCAGTGTTGTGGTGAGAGGGATTCTGAAGCCATGCGGTGTTATCTATGACTGCCATGGAACCCGGACTGGTGACTTGTATTGTGCAAGCCTCATGTTTACCTTTCTTCGATAATCATGTCAACTCTCAACTTTCGTTCAGAGCCATGGATTCCCACAGCTGGGACAGGACCAGTTTCCACCTAAACACTTCAGAACAAATAGGTAGGATGGCCACAAACGGCCATGGAGGTTGTGTAGGGAGGAACTGTGGAGAATGTGCTATTTACACAGACTATGGTGTAAATGGCAACCCCCGGTTTTGTGCAGTACACAACCGGCACAGCTGTACATGGAAGCTCTTCAAATAGTCATTCTTTACTTCAACACAATGAATACAACCTTCATAGCTAATTGCAATCATTTATTCTGGAATTTTACAACCAGTATGAAGGTCAAGTTATTTTTATGTCTAATTAAATTTCTCCTGTTTAAATTAAAATCTCTTCCTGGATGACACAGACTTAAGAATAATACAAAGCATTTAGTCTGGCTCTGTAGGGGCTCAATATTCATGAAACATAAGTGAATCGTTAAAAATCCTTCATATATTTGAAGACAATAATTAAGTCTCTTACTCCCATTAGCTTCTGTGAGCTAAACAAACACAGTTTACTTAATTAGCTATTACCATGAGCCAGGAACAATGCTAAGCACTTTACCTCAGGATGTCACTTTATCCTCACTGAAATGCTCTGAGGAAGGTTTGTCATGATTCCCATTTTACAGATGAAGACTGTAGTGGTTGGAAGTGAAGGTCCTACAGGTAGTCCACTGGGGTCCGTGTGACTTTTTGTATGTTCCCTCTGTGCTCTGGCCCCCCAACTGTGAAATGAAGGGAACAGTACCTACTTTATAGGATTGTCCCAGGACGTAGAGTATTTAGCATCATGTCAGCACTTAGTACATAATCAACATTCTTTCACTGTTACTGTCGTTGCAATTCCAACATCTCAGCCTGGGAAGGACCTGAGCGGGGGAACAGAGCTCCAGGAGGCCTTTCTCCTACTCTGCCCTTCTGACTCTACCACAGGTTTGAAAAGGACCTGAGAGACTGTGTCATCAGCTCCTCATTCTACAGACAAGGGACCTGAGGCCCACTGTGGATCATTATCACCCACTTAGCTACCGGGGAGAATCTGGCGCTCAGAACAGTCACCCTCTCATCTCTCCCCCTACTGCTTTTCAACCTGATCTCATGGGCCCAGGCTTCACCCTCCCATCAGGATGAATGGAGAAATCTTTTTTAAAAATAACCAGCTCATAAGGGACAACTTGGAGTCACGTTGTTTCATGGAGCGGTAAGAGATCATCCCCCCACCACGCCAAGCTGATCGAGGTTCCAAGGGTCCCCAGGCCTGACACCTCATCCAGCCCAGGAGCCAGCTTATGCCTGGACACCCCAGAGACCCACAACAATTACAGGGCACCATATGCTTGCCCCGGGGACTTCTTGTGTGAATTAGTGTCTCCTATTAAAAATGAAATCCAAGATAAAACAAATTGTCCTAAAAGGCTCAGATGTCTTTAATCGTGGTTTTATCTTCTCCCCCAGGCCCGGTGACTTCTAATGAGTTCCAGCTCACATCCTGGATGAATTATCGTTGGAGGAGTGTGTGCACCCAGTGAAAATAAACTAACAGTAATACTCATGTTTACTCTTTAATTCACTCTATCCAAAAATAGTTTCCTTTTTAGAAAACATTTTTCAAGTAGAGGAATGAATGTTGATTAACCCCTTGTGCTTCATACAGAAAAAAAACCCACATGGGACACGCACACATACACGCACGCACGCATGCAGGCAGTTGGATTTATGACTATTGATTTATGGAGTAATGTGAACTTGAAATATCTGTGACCTTTGACAAGTGTCTTCCCATCCTGGGCCTCAGTTTACTCAATGACTGGTGAGGATAATATCTATGTCTATGGTTGTCATGAGGATTCATGTAAATAAACTGCTCAGTTCAGCATATAGTAGCAAATGTTAGGTTTTTGCAAAAGCTAATATTTTATAATGCTATGCAAAATTGCATATAAATTTAATTTGGGAAATCCATCCTGTTTTCCCATTGATTTACATAATTTCAGAGATCCTTCATCTTTTTTCTTCATTCCTCCTGGATGCAGAGCAGATGATGGTTCTTGTTTCTCTTCCTTCCTCTGCCTTCCACCAAATACTCATGATCTATAAGCGAATTCTTAGATGCCCTAGGGAAGTACTCCTTAAAGGAATCCTGTGCAGAAGCAAAGCAGTTGCCTGTAAAGTGAATAATCACCTCTTAATTGATCTGGTTTATGAGGTAGTATATTGAGTTTCTGTGAGTTGAACCCACACTGTGGGGGTCGCTCCACTTCGATTTCCTTGGCAACCTCATTTAGTGTGAGAGAAATTAGGTGGAATTGCTTATACTCCAAGGAAGGGAGAAATGAAGGTGCCCCCCCATCCCCCACTTCTCTCTACAGAGCAGTTTTGTTTTTGTTTTTGTTTCTGTTTTTATTTTTCCATAATTCCTTCCTCTTCCTGCCTCTGGGAGGGGAAAGGGCCTCCGGGCAGGGTCACTCATCGCTGTGGCGGTGGGGGGACAGTTCTGTGTGTGAGTGTGTGAATCTGAGAGTGGGTGTTTGAGTCGGGAGCTGCACTTCAGAACTAAAGCTTGCGTCTGGGTGGAGATGGAGTCTCTGACAGGAAGAGCCCTTTGTCCAGAACGGCTGCCACCTCTCTTCCCAGCCCCTTCTGCCTCTCTTCCCTCATGTGCTCCTCACAGGGCTGCCTGGACCTCACCTAGAAAAACTCAGAAGCCAGAGGGACCCTTGTCAAGGGCATCATGACCTCCCCCTCAGCTCTGAGGGGTGAGTCATCTTCTGGTTTCTCCATTGATTAAAAGATGAATATGAATATGAATATGCATTGCCTCAGGGAAACCATGGAGTCTACAGATGAAGCCTCAGCCATTATTCATGGGTTTAATGTCTACCTTGGTCCTGGCAAGCACTTCAGCTTATGAGAAAGCTCTCTGAGAAGGAAGCCAAGAGAAGACCAGAAAAGAAAATATTGGAGAATGTTTTTACCTAAACCCCCCTTGTGGATATAAAGTTCACAATTCTGGTACCACTGTTTCTGCAAATGGCGAAAAAAACTCTTACTCTAATGCCATCATTTTTCTGGCCAAAGCCCATCCCTTTGGGGTAACTTATTGAATTCAATTGAACAGTCTTCCCCCTTCCCCTTCTTCTTATCTCCTCTGGAGTGAAGCTAAATTCCCAGAAGGCTTGTTCTTAGCCCCCTGGCCTTATGGGAGGGTCACCTATTCTAGATAATGCCTGTCATCCTGGCAGGTCCAGGTGCCACCGAATGTCCAGGCCAGCCTTTACTGAGGTACGCATCCCTCTGGCCCTGGGCGTTGACTTCTCCCCTTGCCACACCCATCTCGAAAGCATCCACCACTGATGTAACAGTGGCACAGTAAACGTAGCTTGTCCTCCCTATGACTCAGCATCTCCTTGGCTCTGTTGATCTTGAGACTTGGCTGTATCTTCCCTGAGGCCCAGCTTAGGCCCATCACTAGAGGCTTTGCTACGATGTCTCCTCAAGTCACATCCCAGGGACCCCATGGCAGGCACTTGATTCTGACTTCCTAACTCCATTCTTCTCCCCTATCAAATGGGGTGGTAGGGGCATTTTGAGATCTCCTTCACACTGACTAGACCTGAGAGAAACTCAGAGGCAAGGCATGGGGGAGACAGCACAGCCCTCTCTACCTAAAAATGCAGCCACTTCTGTTCAACTGAAGCCACCCCACATTTGCATGGGGCACCTCAACCAAAAGGTGGTCTCTTCCCAGAATATCTTCCCAGAATATTAGATCTCCAACCTGTCCTCCTCCTTCATGGATTCAACACAAAGCAGGAGGTGGGGGGGGTGGGTAAATGATAATTATTCCATTTTCCACCTGTTTCAGAGTTTGGATATAAACCCTCAGAGGATTCAAGAAGAAAACATATATAAGGCAGTGAGCATGGGGTTTGCATATAGACACAGAAAGTGCTCTATCAGTCTTAAAAAGATAAAGCTATCCCCATTAGCTAGCACAGTCTAATCAAATATCTAATCAGTTACTTAATTGATTTAATATCTGTTTTTTTTATCCTTGCCAGCACAGTACCTTATACACAACAAAGGCTCAGAAATTATTTGCTGAATTCACTCACTTTAAGGGATGAAACACAATCAGCTTGAAGACAAATCCTTTCCTTTCCACTGGATTGGGAGAGAGGGGGTTACTTGTAGCTCATTTGGGGAGCCCACAAGAACCAGGCCGTGAGCTAGCTGGAAAAGGGGCAGGTACATATAGGGCTTTCCCGCCCATAATAGTCCTACTTCATGTTCTTCTTTCTTAATTATTTGTCAAGGGTCCCTTTGAAAGCAAGAGGCTGGGTCTCGTTTAGGAAATGGTTTTGAAGTCGATGGGCTCAGGAAAGTCCCCTCGATTCACAGCCTGAAGAAAGGGAGTGTTGCTGCACAACAGAGCTCATCTTATCTCCAGATAGGAAGAAGTTGTGGGAGGTGAGACAGAAACAAGTGGTGCATACTCAGTGCTACGCCTCGCACACAGCAGGAGCTCAGCTGACAAAACGAATGATGACTTGGTTTCCGGTAGCATTTAAACCTCGCTTCTTGTTCAGAGAGTGACCCCACTGCACATTGACTAGACCACAACTTGGCCATCTTAGCCATGAAAACTAACGTCGACAGAGCTAACAAATGCCCTCAGGAAGTCTTCTCAACAACTCCAAGATAGTGTGCTCGATACTGCCAGGGTCTCCCCTTCTTCCTTCCTCATGGAACCTCGGTTTTCTTTGAGGCAACACTGTGTTCAGTTAAAATACTTGATATCCCAGCTTCCTCTGCAGGTAGGGTTGGTCATCCTGGCATAGTTGTGGCCAATGAAGTGTAAGATGGAGTCCCTTAGTGGGACTCTCCAGAAAGTTCTTCAAAGGGGGACAAATGCAACTGACTCATCTCTCAGCCACCTTGTGGCTCTGGGTGCTTGGGCAGCAAGACAGAGGGAGCCTGAGTCCCTGATGAGTCCCTTGAGCAATGGCACCAATACTGGATTGCCCACCTCTGAACTGCTTGTTAACATGAGAAAAACACTCTCCTATTTGGTTAGGCTACTGCCATTTGATCTCTGTTATTTGCAGCAGAACACAATCTTAATACATACAGGTAATATTAATATCCTGTGTGCAGATTAGGAAGCCAGGCTCAAAGGTGTCACTGCTTTTAAGTAGATCAAATATTCAAATCCAAACAGATGCAGAACAGGGCTGAGTGCAAAACTGCACTGAGAATGTGTGAAACACCTGAATCCCATTAAAAAAATAAGTTAAAAAAAGAAAGCAATCTTTTTTCTTTTCTTCCTTTTTTAGATTTTTTATTTATTTGAGAGAGAGCGAGCATGAGGAGGAGAAGGGGCAGAGGGAGAGGGAGAGGCAGACTCCCTGCTGAGCAGGGAACCTGACACGGGGCTCGATCCCAGGACCCCAAAGGCAGACGCCAAACCGACTGAGCCACCCAGGAACCCCAAAGGGAAGCAATCTTTAGCAATTTCTTAACCTCCTGAGAAGTCCTTGTCACAGTCTACTTTTTATCAAACTCTGGGAAGTGTCTCCGTCTCCCCCAGTACATTGCTTTGGAATCTGCTAGAAGGCAGAACAAGGAAAGAATCACACTCGTAGGCTGTCCTTCCCCCCACCGCCCTCAGTGCTTAGCTCAGGTGAAGTAAACACCCCAAAAATGCTGGTCGGGTTGAGTTTTTTAAAAAATCACTCAGGATAGTAACTGCTCCTAAGAAAGTGAATCTTTTTGTAAAGAGATGCGTGTGGTGGTGCTGGGGTGTACTTGAGGGAGTGTGTCACATTTTGTGTGTGTGTGTGTGTGTGTGTGTGTGTGTGTGTGTGTGTGTGTGTGGGCACATACCCCGTGTCTGTATATCTGAGGGGGAAGGCTGGAGAACTATTTTCTCATCACTGTCAAATCCATCCTCCATCCCCTCCCCGCTCCTACAGCGACAGCACCAATGATCATATTAGTGATAACTAAACTTTTGTGCAGGACCTGAAAATTTAATTTCCTTGTGGGAAGCTGTAGAGAACTAAGCTTATTCAGGGCCAAGAACTCATGAACTTTCTCAGAAAAGGAAGAGAGAATACCAGATACAGTCATTGGTCTTTAGATTTTCTTGAAAAATAAAAAGACAACAGCTTAGTTTTGAATGGCCCCTTTGGAAACAGCTTCAGATCCTTTTTCCTCTATACCTACCCCACATCAGAGCAGAAAGGATGAGACAAGCAGCCCTTGAGAAACATCTAGTTCATTCCAACTTTTTCCATGATTGTGAGTTTCTTTTCTCCTTTACTTAAGAAAATATAATTCTATCAATTTTTTTCTTCTCAAATTGCTTGGATGGTCAAGCCCCTGATGATATTTAATGAGTGTTCGCCATGTAGCAGGCACTGTATTATGTGTTTGCAGGCTTTGAGTCATTTAACCCTCCTATTGCAAAGATTAAGAAACAGGCGACACAGAGAAGATAAGTAACTTGCCTAAGGTCACACAGCTAAGTGACAGCGCTGGGATCCAAACCCAGGCAATGCCCCTGCAAAGCCCGAGACTTTAACGGCATCACCGTATAGCCTATTAAGTCTGGAATTCTCCTCCTGCTGTCTGTGTATATCAGCTTTTGAATGCAAACAACAAATACTACCTCTGATACACTTAAGCAAAAAAAAAAAAAAAAAAAAAGAAGGAAAGAGAGAGAAGAAACACGTTTCCATCCTTGGTGGATTTGAGGCCAATTCCCAAGAACAGTCTGATCATCTCAGCTTTGTTCACAGCTGACCCCAAGACTAGGGTTGAACAAGTGACCTAAGGTGACCATCCCTGGTCTGCTTCCGAGGAAATGGAGGAGAAGCTACCAGAACCGGGTGGTGTGGATACAGGGCGGGAGGTAATAATGTATATGCTACCGTGCCTCTGCCGAAGGAACCGGTCTTGCTGAATTTAACGAATTTGGGGTTGAATTGTGACACAAACTTGGCACCACGGGATTGTTAAGGTGTTCCACCATTATAATTCACCCATTCACTCAATCATGCACATGTTCGTTCCCCACATAGTCCCTTTTATGTGCAAGCCGTGTGCTGGGCCATTCGCTGCTCCCAGAGATGTACGGCCCGTGTGGTGACGAGGCTTATATCCACCCACTCATTTTCCAAGCTCTAGTGTACACCATAGCAAACCAGGCCCAGTGCTGGGCCCTGGGAACAGAGCAAAGACCAAGTCAGATACAGTCCTCACCACATGCCTCATCTCCCAGTAGCAACAAGGAATTAGAATAAGCGCTGATCTGGGGAGGCAAACAGCAGGAGCCTAGTTTGGGATGTGCCGCATATTTTCCATTTCTCCCTCCCAGGTCCACTTTCCACCTATTTCCATCCTTCTTGGTGCCCCCAGTAGGTTAGCATGTATGGATTGTTTCCACAGGATCTGTTGTCCTCCGGCTTCCAGTTAGATTCAGCCAATTGAGGCACTGGTGGGAGACTGAGGGAGAGGAGAAAATGAAGCTGAGATATTTCTTTTCCCAGCTCCTTCCCTGCTGGGGGGTTACAAGCGGGCTGCCTCCCTCTACCTAAGGCCAACGGTCCTGCCAGGCGTCCTTTCCTACAATCCCTGGTCCCAAGAACTGCCCCCTCCTCTGCTTATTCCAGTTCAGCAAGGGTAAGCCTTCCAGCTTTGGCTAGCTCGTTCCCTGCCTGGATTCCTTTAACTCTGCCCACACCTTGGGAAAAGCCCCCTTCCTTTGCCTGGAGTGAAGGTAAAACTGTTTCCTACAGAGTGGCCAAGTGGAGTTTACCAAGAAGTGACACCGAAGCTGAAACAGACCATCTGAAGCAAGAACATGAGCCAGTCATGCATGGGATGACCTGCAGAGCCTTACTCCCGAAAGGAACTACCAGGTGGGTCCTGCTAAAGGAATTCTACCCTTGGCTTTATTGATTCAGCATTTGAAATGATATAAACTAAATTAACTCTAATTTAAATTGGGGGGATTTCCCTAAGAAATACCCTAACATGAATGTGATTAACCCCGATACACAAGGATTTTGGGGTGTCTGCCCAACCTCCACGGCCACTTCTCCAAAGGCAGGGTTGCATGGCTGAGGCTGCCCCTTGCAACAGCCCATCAGAACACAGGCAGGCAGACCCCTGGCCCAAACTAGATCAGTTTGTAGTTCAGCAAGAAATCAGACATGACCAAAATCTCATTTTATCCTTGTGGGCCCTGGAAAAATGTGGGTTAGATGACAGTATATTTAGGGAGGTCAGGGGCCATCTGAACAACCAATGTGCTAGAAACCTGATTAATTCTGCCAGTGTCCTTCCAGAACACAGCCTCTGTCCTCAGCTCTGTCCTATTCAGGTGGCAACCACTCCAAGCTGGGGCTCAGAGCTGGCATGTGGCAAAAGCTTCCAGAGCCCCCTTTCTCTGCACTCGGCCACAACATCCAAACCACACCTCTTGTCTTCCTACACGTGGACCACTCGGAAGCTGATCCGTGGCTTGCTTTTCCTGCTGCAAGTAACAGCAAGCCACTCCAACTAACTAAAGGAAAAACAGAGGGCATATTCAAAGTGTGTGGGGTGTCTCCAGGTACCCAGAAAGGAGGAGCTCATCTGGGTTCTTTCTTCAACTGGCTACAGCAGTGAGCAAAAGCTAACAAACCACACAATTCCGTAGTCAGATTTTTAAAATCTCCAACGGCACCAATCCTAGTTGGGCAAGAATGCAGCTTGATGCTAGCACATGTGGTAAGAACACAGGATTTTGACTGCCGGCTCAGGATGAGTCAACGGCACGATGTGACTGCCAAAATAGCAGTGTAATCTTGGGCTGCATTAATAAAAGAGGAGGTGACGGTGCTCTCTTCAGTTCAGGGCATCATGTATTCAAGGCACAGTGAACGGAGAAGGGTGGCCAGGCAGGATTGAAAACCATGCCCTCTTGGGAACAGTGGGGTACCAGGCAATATTGCTGTCTGGCCTTCTGGGAGGACCGACGGGAATTACCGGGACTCGGGCTCACCAGTATGGAGTCTGGAGGTAGACCACCTGATCTAAAACCCCAATTCAGCCACTTCCTAACTTTTTCTTATATGCCAGGAACATCCGAAACACTTCACACAAAATATCTGATTTAATCCTCACTACAACCCTCTGAAGGGGTATTTTTTTTTTTTAAGAGAGGGAGGTGGGGGGCAGAGGGGAGAGAGACAGAATCCCAGGCAGGCTCCATGCCCAGCGCAGAGCCTGACGCAGGGCTCAATCCCGCGACCCTGAGATCATGACCTGAGCCGAAATCAAGAGTCAGATGCTTAGCCGACTGAGCCGCCCAGGTGCCTCTAAAGGAGTACCGACTTTATCCCTATTTTACAGATGGGAAAATTTAGGCACAGAGAGGCCAATTAGCTTGCCTCCAGTTACACAGCTCGCAGGTTGAAGGGCTAGGCTCTAAAGGCAAGGAAAGTATACTTTCTTTGCTCTGCCCCTGACCGGCCGTATGTCCTTGAATCTTGTCACCTCGCTTCACTGTGCCTCAGTTTACCCAACTGGAATATAAGGTGAGGAATCCCTGTCCTACACCATCCGGGAAGTGTATGGTATGGCTGGAATGATATTATTGATAAGAAAGTGTTGGGGAATGGTTAATACGATATGCCAAAGGATATATTACCTTAGCCCATGAGGCTCACAGAGAAGAAATGAGGGCAGAACCTCTCCCTACCACATACCACCCCACATACAGGGGTTTCCTCCTGCTTATCCTTCATTTGCATAGTACAAACCCTCTGATCCCAGATGATCCAATCAGCTTTTACAGCCGCTCATCAACTCTCCAACAGCCAACAGGAGTTGACACACTTTGGGGAATTTCCAGGACCCAAATTTACCCCACCTCCAGACATTATCTTCCTGATTTATAACCTACTTCTGGAATTAGTGACAGTGCGCTAATTCAGGCAGAAGTAATAACATCAAGAGCCATTTCTTGGGCTTTGTTCTTATTACCTAATCTGCATAAGAAACCACCCCAAATCATAGAGTCTTAAAAGAAAAACATTTATTTTGCTCACAGATCTGCAGTCAGGGCAGGGCTTGGTGGGGACAGTTCGTCTCTGCTCTACTCGGCACCCACTGCGGTGGCTCAGAGGTGGGGCCATTGGTCTCCCTCACTCTGGTGGGTGCCCACGGTGGGAAGACTCAAACAGCTGGGCCCATGGCTCCAGATAGGCTAAATGGGAGAGGCGGGTTGGACGCTTAATGACCTAGCCTCAGAAGTCAACACGGTGTTATTGCCATTGTGCGCTGTTGGCCAAGGCACATGCTGGTTCAAGAGGAGGGACTCTAAACACAGTGGTCAGTGAAGGAGTGTCACCCTCACATGGGAAAAAGAGCCTGTGGGAGGGTATCAATATCGATATGGCCATCTTTGGGCAATCCCATCTGCCCCAGGCACTTCCTATGTTCCCAGCATGGAGCCAAGTGCTTCAGAGTCATTATGGACTATCACTAAACTCACTCCCAAACCCTGTTCTAGTAGGCACTGTTATTTTATGAGAGGCGGAAGACTGAGATACAGGAAGGTCAGCAATTTACCCAAGTCACACACCAGCCTGTGGGGGAGCTGGGGATGGGCCCCAGGTGTTTCGACTATGAGGCCAGGGACACCCGTGCAAAGGTCCTGCTTCCATGAAGGAACACTCATTGCAGCCAGGTGGCCCAGTGATCGACTGTGGGAGCCTTGACACCAGCCTGCTGGGGTTCCCGTCCAAGCCCTCCCGTCACAAACGGCACAGCCTGGCACAAGCTTCTTCCCCTCTCCAAGCTGTGCTGTCTCCATCAGAAAAGTGGGAGTACCCACAGGGCCCACCCGCAAGGATGAATTGAGGTGACACAGGTCAAATGCTTTGCACGTTGTCTGGAATCTAGTGAGGACTCTATAAATTTCAGCTGTTATTATTTTAGAATGGCTTGGGAAAAACATCTTAAAAAGACAAATCTAGGGGCGCCTGGGTTGCTCCATTGTTTAAACGTCTGCCTCCGACTCCGGTCATGATCCCAGGGTCCTGGGATCGAGTCCCACGTTGGGGTCCCTGCTCGGCGGGGAGCCTGATTCTCCCTCTCCCTCTGCCCCCCACTCGTGCTTGCTCTCTCTAGTTCTCTCTCTCTCTCAAATAAATAAATAAAATCTTAAAAAAAAAAAAAGACAAATCTGAAAAACTACTTCTACTACCAAAAATATGTGTCAGGCATCCTCCAGCCCAGCAAACACTTTTAGTTCTTCGGTGTCATTACTTACCCCTGTGTAGACAAGCCACCACCATGTACTGGCTCTGAAAGGCACACCACCCTCTCCCTCTCCGCCCCTTTGCTACACAAGGCAGGTGGTGCAGTCTGTAAGAGCTCCTTGTGTGTCCTTCCCGGGTGGGACACCTGGGCTGACTCAGCTGGGAGGGTGTCCAGTGACTCATTAAGTATCAAAAGCTGATGAAATGTCCTCAGGCCTCAGGAAGGGAGCTAACACCCGAGACCCTCCTCACCCCAGGCTCCCAGTGGCTCTCACGCAGGAGAACATGCAGGAAAATTAACTGGGTCTCCATATCAGCAGGGGTGTTAATCATTCTGCGCACACACGTCTCCAGCTTTAATAAGAAGAGTTTCAGCTCACTTCTGAATATTCATACTCAGGGCTAGCACCCCTCCCTCATCAGTTCCCACGGCTTTAATTACCAACCAGAGCTAATGAGTCCTAAACACACATCTCCAATCCAGACTTCCAAACTTCTTTCCAGAGCGGAAACCTGCCTCCACCCAGATGGCCCCCACCTTGGACTCGTCTCCTTCCTGGGCCAGGCTCTCCTCCAAAATACGCAGCGAGGATTTCCCTGTTGCACCCAGTGGCCCCAACCAGAAATCCAGCTAACCTTGACACTCCACTGCCCTGCCCCCGACAGGGAGCCCATCCTGTGGTTTCTACCTCCTGAGTCTTTTGTTCTTCTGCCAGATTCTCTTAGAGGGTATCCCAACCACTTCTAAACTCTCCGTCCTTCAATTCTTTGCCCTCGCTGCTATAAGAACTCTGTAAAATGCAAACATCAGCATCTTCCCTCTGTCTTAGCCTCTGCAGTGACTCTCCCTTGCCTTCAGAGAAAGTCCATACTCCTTAACACAGCTCCTAAGACTTGGTGGATCTAGGCACTGCCCATCTGTTATGATCTGAACTGTGTCCGTCACCCCCAAATTCACATGTTGAAGCCCCAACCTCCAGTACCTCAGAATGGGATTGTATTTGGAGATGGAGCCTCTAAAGAGGCGATTAAGTTAAAATGGCATCATTAGGGTAGACTCTCATCCATCATGACTGGTGTCCTTATAAGACGCCTTCCACTTTATGCTTCCCAGTGTGTGGTCCTTTGTCATGGCGGCCCTAGACGACTAACACACATGGCTCACCTCTACCTCACCACCGCCCCGTGGGTGAGATAGTGCGTTCCTGCTCTCCACTCCAAGCTTGGCCTTGCTCTTCCTTAAGGTTCTAACGCTCTTCCCCAGCCTCTTCATCTAGTCACCTCCTTCCAGATTTGACATTATTTCCTCCCGGAAGCCATCCCTGACCTCCATGGTTAAGTAGCTCCCAAAACAACCCTCAGCTCTGCCCCTCACAGCCCCGTATTATAACCATCCTTTTACTTACCTGTGTGTCACTAGACTGCTTACAACGTGGGCACAGGAACCACGACACCTGTGCCTAGGACAGCATCTGCTACCTAGAAGGTGCTCCATAAGTCTTTTTCAATGACTGACCCTTAATGAGTGGATGAAAAGTCACAAATAATTCAAAATAAATAAAAAATACAAAACTGTTTTTAGTATTAAAAAAAAAGTTCAGGGCACCTGGGTGGCTCAGTTGGTTGAGCATCTGCCTTCGGCTCAGGTCATGATCCCAGGGTCCTGGGATCGAGTCCTGCATCGGGCTCCCTGCTCAGCGGGGAGTCTGCTTCTCCCTCTGCCCTTCACACCACTTGTGCTCTCTCTCTCTCTCTCTCTCTCAAATAAATAAATAAATAAATAAATAAATAAAATCTTTAAAAATAAATAAGTTCATAAATATCTTAGTACAGATTCCCAACACAGTTCCTTTTGGGGGACCTAAGTTTCCAAGCAAAAGTGAGCCATTGTCTCATAAATCTGTTTTTTGGGCTTCCAGGCCGTCTATAAAAGAAGGGGGAGCCTGAGGGCCCTAAACCGAATGTGCTGATACAGATTTGGCTCAGGTTCCCGAGCCCCCATTTAATGTGTAACAGCATGGTAAACTTATACCTCACTTCGGGTTTGTAGCCTCATGGCAGGGAAAAGCCAGCCCCCGAATTCCTGGCCCTCTCCAAAAATGGCCAGCAAAGAAAGCCCTCCAACTCTCCAGTACAGCGTGTGGCAGCAGGACACATATCCACCCTGGTCTTGACCACCAAGGTCAGCCGATAGAAGTGCTGTTCCCACCTCCACCGGTCAAGGGTGGGCCTGGGGTCCCTGGCGCCACGTGAACTGACCTGGGCATGTACAGAGCAGAGTGGCTTCACCTTCGAGCCCCTCTTTGGCTCTGAGTGTCCCCTGCCAGGTGTTAGACTTACTTGCATTTTATCCATACAGAGTGAATCTGGGTTCTCTGAATAATGACCTGCTTGTTTAGAAAAGAAAAGAACCTGATTCTAGCTCCCCCTGGAACTGGAAGGCAGGTCCAGATGCAGACAGATTCCACCCCACCAGCCCTCCTGCTTCCTTGCCTGGTTTGTTTTCCTCTATGTCACTTGTCAACATCACCTAACAGACTATGTATTCATTGTATTTGCCCACTCCACCCCACCCCCACCACCATCATCACCAGTAGAACGGGGGCACTATGAGGGCAAGGATTTTGTCTGTTCTCTTCCTTCTGTTTCTCTCATGCCCTGAACAGAGCCTGGTAGAGAATAGGTGCTTGGGGTATGTGGAGGGAATAGATGAATGACTGAATGAGGGAATGAATGCACACACACCCCTCTGCCTCCCCCCACTTTCACTGCTACCTTGGAAATCCCCCTAATCCACAGCGGGAATCCCCTCCGTGCCCCTTACACCTAACCTTCCTCTAAATGAGATTTCCATTTGTGTGCTAAAATCAGTCCCCTGTCCATCTGTGAATATTGCCCCAGCCCTACAAATGTCCCTCCAGGGCCACAGTGCGTTCTGGTCACAGAAGTGAAATGAGCCAGGATTCCATGGATCCTAAAACCCACACAAACAGATCCACCAGTGCCCTGGATTTCCTACCCTCTATGGGTGGAGCGCCAGGGGACAAGTGCGTGAGGCCAGGACCTCAGCCGTGGAGGTACAGTGGGTACTCAGGGTCCATCAGCACCTGCTGCCTCAAGACAGACTTGGGGCAGGGGGTGGGAGCAGCAGAGAACACTGGACCAGGAGTCAGGATCTGGCCTCCAGGCTGGCTCACCAACCTCGAGCCCTGACAAGTAGGTCAGACTTCCTGAGCCCAGAGACCTCTCTGGCGCCATGGTGAGAAGCAGGAGAAGCAGAGGAGAGGGGAGCCGTACCGTGGTGAGTGGCTCAGGCTGGGATCCAATCCTCCATCCACCACTTGCTAGCTACGTGATCTCCTGCAGGCTTCCAAACTGACCTCAGGCCTCATTATTATCCCAGGGTCCAGCATGTGGTTAACAAGCCATGATTATTAAATGTAAAAGAATGCGAGAGAGTAACCTGATCCCAGGAAGAAGGGTGTGAAAAGGTGGGGTGGTACGAAGGTACAGTCTCACTGTAATTATCTGGGAATCTGAAAATTGTCCTGTTCCCTGCTAATCTCGCCCTCCCGGCCCCCACACATTTCAGGGGGGAAAGCAGGGTGGGGGCAGACACTGGTATGCTGCTTTGGGCATGGTTGGGCTGCTGGACCTGGAATCCTCCCAGAAGCTTCGGGTACTAAGCCTTCCCTCAGTCAGTGATGGACTTGAGATCCATATGTGATCTCCACCTTGAAAAGGCTCTGGAGTTAGACAGATGGCAGTTCAAATCCCAGCTCTACCTCTTATCTGTGTGACCTTAGCCAAATTAATTACCTCCCCTGTACCCGCGTTCCTCCTCTGTAAAATGCGAATAATAAGAGGTAGCACCTACCTCCTACGGGGATGCATTATTGATACATCCATGTCCCCAAAACAAACCCCATGCTTTCCAGCCTCTCTGCTTCGGTCCTGGTGGTTCCTTCACCTGTAATGCCCCCTTCCCTCCTCGTCTCGGCCCCCTGAAACCCAAACTAATCATCAGGGCCGTGTTCCAATGACACCACCTCCGTAAAGTTTCCCCAGGTCTCTCTGTCATGTGTCGTCTCCTTCTTTTCAACCTTGCTGACACGCTCGCTACCCCTTTCTGTGAAGTCACCTTGGAATACTGTCGCCTCCTTCTCAACAGTAAGCTCTGGAGTCAGACCTCGATTTGCCTCCAGCTTCGCCCCTTGATAGCCGTGTGATATCGGCCACGTCACTTAAATTCTCTGATCCTCAGTCTCCTCACCTGTAAAAAGACCATGCTGAAACACCTAGCTTCTAAGGTGTGTGGTAAGAATTCAAGGGGTTAATGCATATGAAACACTGAGCACAGAGCATAGGGCATCGTATGTGCCAGGAAATGTTACTATAATTGTAACGATCATTAGCACAAAGGAGGTGTTGAGTCTGAAGGCTGCCATTTGAAATTCATTCCTCTGGGTCTCTCTCCAGTGCGGGTTCCTTCTCACATGTGATCTTGGGGTTAGTCGCGGTGGTCCCAGGGAAGGAGCAACTGGCTCACACTCACTAAAGACCTAGCTGTTCTTTTGACAACCGACATTTTGGTGCCTGATGTAAATGGAGAGAAGAGAAGGGGCTGGGAGAAGAAGCTGGAAGGAGCTCCAAGGGAGACCTGTGCCTATTTCTCAGTCTTATGTTGGACCTTAGTGCCAAGCCAAAGGGGGTATAACATGGAAGATGGCCACCATGTATTGAGGGCCCAGCAGGAGGCACCTTTCCACAGGTTCTCTCTTTGAATCTCATGACAGACCTGCAGTGTCATTTGTCCCCCTGTTTCTAGTTGACAACTCTGACCTCAAAGATGTAAAGCCATTAACCCAAGGTCACACAGCTGGTAGCAACATAGCTCAGATTGAAACCCAGGTCTATCTTACTGTGGGGCTCATGGAGAGAAGAGGGGGGCAGAAGAAAGAAGGGAGAGAATGTTTATCCACGGAGAGCACACACCTCCATGATAAGGCAGAGAAAACAATCTGTGAAAATGTATGGTGTTATTTATGGAAAATTAATTCAGCATAAGACTTCATCATAATACCATTTCTCGAAACATTAACTCCCATCAATGTTGTAAAAGTCTGGGAAGCTATAAAATGTCTTTTTTTTTTTTAACCTCCTATTATCTATAAACATCCACATTTCAGGCTGACCAAGATTTCCCCTCCTCCCCTCTTAATCTGTTGATTTTAAATCTAGAAAGGTCAAGGGTAGGCCCACGTGTTACTGTGGCTGGAGGAAGGTTCCCACCAGCCTACAAGCCCAGGGGAAAGCAACGCTCACTTTAATTGCTCTGTGAATTAGAGCCTCCCCTTTTGATTTAAATCCATAGCCACAAATGTATTCTTTTCTCCAGTCCTAGAAACGCAGTGAAGCCTTGTTCTTTCTCTTGTCCGATATCGCCCTCTAGTGGTCTGTACTTGAAACTAGAGAGCATAAACCCACCAGAGACAAGTGTGCCACTCAGCCCTTTTCACTCCCTCACCCACCCGAGCGCGCAGTCAGCCATCCTTCTGGCCATCACTGCCTGTGAGCCTACTGTGTGTCAGGCAGCAGCAACAAGGATTCTGGGATGCCCTGAGAGCTTAGCGATTCGCTTGCTAATGTGGAACTTGAGGGAGGGTCTAGGGAAAATGGCTCTTCGATCTGGAGCCTGGAGAACTGGGTTGGAATCCCGGCTCCACCACTTAAAGCCCGAGCAACTCTTGGGATGGAGGTCAGCTCCCCGCTGGACGTGTTTCATCGCCACAGAGCCGGTAGTTTAACCAACGTGTCCAACCTCAAGGTAGACAATATTAGATGCATCCTATCTTTATTCAATCTTTATTTTCCCGACAAAGTCACCCCTCTCCTCTTGGAGCACACCTAGTTTTTGTGACAGAGGACAGGCAGAGGTGCTAGTGGGTAAGCTCAGATCATGGCTTCAGGAGCCCTGGGTTCGAATCCCCATTCTTCCAGTTACCTACCTTGTTACCTTGAACAAACTACTTAACCTCTCTCAGTCTATTCACTCTTGTCTGTTAAATGGGCACAGTCATAAGATTCCACAAGATAATTCAGGTTCCTGAAATCTGGTGTAAGCAAAATCCCCTGAGGATCTTGTTAAGCAGGCTAGCCTCTTCTCAGACGTATTGGTCCAGAATCTCTGAAAATGGTCGCGGGTATCTGAGCAGTAACCGAGGCGGCCAGGTGATGCTGATGTTCACAGCCTTTGACAACAAGGGAGGTACGGCAGCCCCCTGTCCTCAAGCTTGGCCACACAGTAGAATCTTTAAAAACACTGATGCTGGGCGCCTGGGTGGCTCAGTCATTAAGCGTCTGCCTTCAGCTCAGGTCATGATCCCAGGATCCTGGGGTCCCGGGATCCTGGGATCGAGTCCCACATCAGGCTCCCCGCTCTGTGGGAAGCCTGCTTCTCCCTCTCCCACTCCCCCTGCTTGTGTTCCGGCTCTTGCTATGTCTCTCTCTGTCAAATAAATAAATAAAATCTTTAAATAAATAAATAAATAAATAAATAAATAGAATAAAAATGCTGATGCCCACTCCCACTAGGTTCTCACAGAACTGGTCCAGGCGAGTCTGGCATTGGGATTTTTAAGAATTCCTGGGGTGATACTCATGTGCGGGCCAGGGTTGAGAACCACTGCCTTAGCCCAGTGCCTAATACACAGTAGGTACTTAATAAATGTTAAAAGAAGCCCCACCAACACATCCACATCATGACTCAAATGCCTTGATTCAACAATAACAACTCGTGAGCCTCTGTCAGGTGCCAGGCTTTGGCGATAGAACCGCCATCAAACCAAAACAGAAAGATAAGAATCTCTATCCTCGGGGAGATCACAATAATGCAGCAGGGCCAATTTGCCCTTTGACACTGCGCCCCCCCAAAATTACAAAGCCAGCCCAAGAAGCAGGGACTGTATATCATGCAGGGCCTTCTGGCTCATGGTAAGAGCTTCCCCTTTGAGATGGAAAGTCATCACACCACCTGCCATTATCCGTCTCAGAAAAAAAAAAAAAGATTTTGAGATGCCCTTGCACCTTCCAGAAAAGTGACCATCTGATGGTAAGATTTCAGTCAGAGACCAAGAAATGGGGCAGGTGCTTATCTGGGGCAGCAAGACCGACCCTGACTTACTGCATCCTGGTGTCTGCCTATTCCCCCTTGAGGAAGGCGGTCTGAGCTGGCGATGGACGACCATAGCCTAGAGCTTCCCTCCTGCGCCTTCCACCCACTGGCCTGCAGCCTGCAGCCTCCCTCCTCTCGGCTGACTCATCGGGCCTGGGATTTCCAAGCTGTACAGACAAATGGGAATACTTACTCTTAGGATTTGAGTTTTGCACCTGCTCCCCTTGGCTGGGGCTGAGCCTACCTCAGAGGCCAGGGATATAGAGGGTGCAGGGGAAACCCTTTTTTATCATGGTAGCTCTTCCGCCAACCCCCAGCTGCTCATTAGCACCTATGAATGAGACCAGGGAAACCCAGGGAAATCTTGTGAAATCACGGAGCGTGGGAGGAGGGAGGATAGAGAGGCCTCTCCTGGTCTTCCAACCTAAAATAACTGCCTCCATCACTCTCTCTCCTCTCCTGGCATTATGTTTATTCATAGCACCTATCACAAGCTGACACTTGACTCTATGTTTGTTTACTTCTTGCGGTCTGCCTTCCCCCACTGGAATGTAAATGCACTGTCTTCAGCATCAGGCCTTGTGTGACACCTAGAGGGATGTTTCTTGACTATTATTTGTTGACTGAGGGAACGAAGGACTGAATGAATGACTCCGGTCAACACCACCTTTGCAGCTACTTACCACTCCAGCAAGTAGAATTAGGAGCGGAGGGAAGGAGAGCACAACGGGCATGTGGAGATAGAACAGCAGAGTCCGTCCTTCCCTCCAGCATTGAAGAAAGGCACTGACTTGTCATCTCTTGCAGGTGGACAATGAGTTAAGTGAATTTGCAGGGCTTTCTCCCTGGAAGGGGGAGGGGGAGGGGGAGGACGTGCCAGGAGCCCCAGATGGGGATCAAATGGGAGCGCAAATGGGAAACCCAAGTGACACCATCAGGCATGTCCTGTTGTGCCTGCTGGGGGGGGGGGTTGTTTGTTTGTTTGTTTTGATTGCTTGGTTTTTGTTTTTCTGCAAATGATGTGATTCCACATTTAAAACCCAGCTTCCCTGGAAAAGCTGGCTGGCAATGAATGATGGAGCCCCATCCCCTGTGGGCATCGGTGGCCTGTTGCTACGGGGTGGCCCGCCCTTTTACCCAGGCAGGGTTCTCCAGAACCATCTCCCCGGGCTGCCCTACTACCCAGAGGCTTTGAATGGCTTACCCCTCCTCTCCCTGCCCTCCTGGCTGTGCTCCCACTCCTGGGCTGGGGGACTTCCATGCCTGCTCCCAGGGGCTGAATCCAGCCAGGTTTCAGGGGGCAGCAGAAGTCGCCGGTGGGCAGACCCACAGCTGCCAGGCAGGGTGCAGCCTCCCAGACCTGTCTGCTGAGCCCCAGCCCTAAGCGGCCAAGGTCACCTGGGGGACACCCGGCATTTCTCCAGTGCAGCCACATGGCAAGCCGAGGAGGGGGTGACTATTCTTTTCTTCCCTCATGTGGCTTCTAAGAATTTGGCCACCAGGGTGATTTTATTCAGGTCACCTTCCCCAGCTCTAGACACCAACAACCCCCCCTTTCTGCTTAGCCTGGCAGACATAAACCCCCAGTCTTCATGATTTCCGATCCCCTCTTCCCTTTATCCCCCCCTTCAATTTCTCAACCCATCTTCTCCCTTTTCATTTTTCTCTGTGGCTACAATCCTCCAGCCCTGCAGATCTACTCAATCATCTCCGGCACGCAGCCTGTTCCTTCTTGTTATTCATATTCTTGAGAATAATGGATAATAAATAAGACCTTGCTTTCCAAGGGTTTTCATACCACCAACCCAGAGCCTCACAAGAACCATGTAAGGTGAATAGTGACACGCAGAGCTTAAGTGACTTGTCTATGATCAGCAGCTAGTTAGTGGCTGTGCCAAGTCGGGGACCTACTTTAAGTGCCATTATTTACATCTTATCAGGAGATTATCATTTTAAAAAGGAAATGAGTGAAAATGACAGTCTAGGTTTTAAAGTATGACGATATTATATTTCAAGGGCAAAATTTTATTCCCCCTCCTTAGTATTATAATTAAAGTAAATGGAGTAAGATTTGGTTTTATATTTGCCTTTCAAACAACCTGCACTGCTCTGTAGAAAGGAAAGCCATCTGCTCATTTCTTCACTGCGTTGAACACCTACTCATTCACTCAGTCAGCAGTTCTGGGTTGTATTCTCCCTACGTGCCAGACCCAGGGCTTGACCCAAGGCACGCGCTGGTGAGCAAAGTGGGCCCGGCCTTGCCCTCACGCACCCAGAGTCTAGTGGTGAAGTCGAGTATCGCACAGAGGTTCACAACAAGAATGTGCCATCGGAAGTATGCCGAGCGCCAGGAAGGAGGCACCTGGGCTCTGGCAACTCCTAGCAGAGAAATTTGACCCAGTCCAGGAGCTCAGGGAGGGCTTCCCAGGGAAGTGACCATTGTCCTAGGAGGGGAAAGATGAGACTTTGACACAAGGAAGACGAAAAGGAAAGGACTTTGTAGAAGAGGGGGCAGCACGTGCAATGTGCTGTTGCTGGAGGGAGGACTAGCACTTTCAGGAAACCGAGAAACTGGAGGAGTGACACCTGGATGACTCGGGCCTTGTGGCTCCAGGTAGGGGTCTTGGTCTCTTCCCAGAGAGCATGGCAAACTGCTCAAAGCAGGGACTGACAGAATCAGGTTAAGACCAGTTAGGTGCTGAGAATTTTGGATGGCACCAGGGAGAGGAATGTCTCAAACTTCAAAGAACTTTCCATCACTTTCTTTAGCATTAATGAAGCCCTGCTCAAAACTAGGACATTGATTTTCTCAGAAATATAAGTACCACTCTTGAGCTAACAATATTAATAATAAGTACCTACTTTATATATGTGATTTCATGTAATGCTTGCTTCACCACAATTCCTAAGACAGGCAGCATTATTTCCCCCCATTTACAGATGAGGAAACTGAAGTTCAGAAGGGTTAGTAACTTGCCCAAGGTCATACAGCTACTGGTTGATCCAAAGTTCAAACTCAGCAGACTGTCTAAATGCTGGCTCTGTCATCTCTAGGCTCTATAATCTTAAGAATCTTTACCCAGAAATTCAAGGGCAGCCAACATGACATGTCTAAAGAGTTTGTCACCCCTGGGATATCAGGGTCAACAATGGGCTACACTTTGCCAAAGCCAATGGCCAAACCTCCCCTTGTCTTACTTGACCTTCAGCAGCAATGACCTGGTGATCACCTCTCCTTCTTGAAACATGTTCTTCTTTAACTATCATCTTGTTGTCCTCCTACCCCCTGCTTGTTCCTGCTCAGTTTCCTCTGCTAGCTACCCTTCCACAGCCCACCCTTTAATCGCGAAACTCGCCAAAGCTCTGCCCTCGGCCATTTTCCTATGCACAGTCCTTCATTTGATGATCTTATCCAGCCCAGGGCTTTCGACGGCACCTATATGCTGATGTTACAGTATATATACCTCTCCTCTCCCTACCCCTCCCCTGGTGATGTTTCCCCGTGGTGGTTGAATTGACCTTGCAGGTTCGTCCTGGATCCCCACCCCCCAAACCCTGTCCTGCCCCTTGATGTCCCCGTCTTAGCAAAGAACCCTTCCCTGCACTTTGTTGCTCAGGCCAAAAATCTAGGTCTTGTCATTGATCAGTATCTTTCTCACGTTTCACATCCAACCCCTCAACAAGTCCCATTGCTTTGCCTTCAAAATATACCCTGAATCCAACCACTGCTACCACATTAGTCTGAGCGATCATTTTTCTATAAATTATTTTTTAGATTTTATTCATTTCTTTTTGAGAGAGAGAGAGCACGCGCACATGAGCGGGGGGGGGGGGCGGAGGGAGAGGGAGAAAGAAAGATGATCTCAAGCAGACTCCCCACCGAGCACAGAGCCCAACATAGGGCTCAATCCCACAACCCTGAGATCATGGCCCAAGCTGAAACCAAGAGTCAGATGCTCAACCAACTGAGCCATCCAGGCGCCCCAATCATTTTTTTCTCCCCTGGATTATTATAGTCACCTCCTCACTGGTCCTTCTGCTTCTCTCCATGCTCCCCCACAGCAGTCAGGGTGCAGGTGCTTAGTTTGGGCACATAGAGTCTGATCTGGGTTCAGATGTCGGCTCAGCCCTGGGGCAAGCCACTCAAACTCTATTTCCCCATCTCTCAACCAGGGGTAATAAAACCTATGTCAGAATATTGCTTGAGTATTCGGTGAGATGTTTAGCCTGATTCCTGGTTTCATAATGAGCACTCAATAAATATGAGTTATTGTTTCATGCTTCTCAGATTTCCTTGAGGCTGCCCCCATCCCCCATCCCCACCCCACGATGAGCATCAGTTGATGCTGATGCTGGTCAGTAAACAACACAATGCCTAATTCGTTATGTGCCAGCTTCTCGAGTCTTCTTTGCCAGCCTGTGGTGGCCACTGGGCACTGTTCCAGGCTCCATCACTTGGTGTCGGTTAACCATCAGGGACGGGCACCAAGGCCTAGGGGCAGAGTTTCAAAACGTGAACTGACATGGGGTCTGGACAGCAGTTTCCCTCACTCCTGATGACACCATTCCCCGAAACACCTATCCACCCAGACCCAGAGGGGAGCCGTGATGTGCAGCCTCCAGCTCTGAGGCAAGATTTCCTGGAAGAACCAAAGTCTTGGTCAAGAGAGGAGGTGGGTGTGGCCAGGGCAGAGCCATTGTTCATGATGTTTCTGTCCCACTGTGGGATTTCCAAACTATGAAGACAAAAATTCTCATCCTTTGGAAGACAGCGGACCCAAACAGCGCAGGCTGGGGGGGGCCCTGCCTTCTGGGGCCCATGTGCCCCTTCTCCCATCTTTTCTCCCTCCTTCCCGGAAGGCGGGGCTCAGGCTGCAGGGTCCAGCCTGCTCTGCTGCTTGCTGGCCGTGTGACCTGGAGCAACCGTGGACCCTTGTCGAACCTCAGTTTCTCCATCTACAAAATGGAGACCCATCCTAGGAGCTGTGACCGTCACAAAAACAACCAGCATCGTATCTGAAAAGGGAGAGGCAGCATAGGTCAGCAGTACCGAGGATGGCCTCTGGCATTTGAGACCCGACAAGTTACCTCATCTCTCAGTTTCGCTTGTAAGATGGGGATAATAACTTTCCTCCCTCGATGACACGCGGTGGGAACCAAAGGTGATGACACAGGTCAAGAGCCTCGAACAGAGGCTGCAATTAGAAAGTGCCCACAATGGCTGTTATGTCCACCCACTTCCTAGGGCCTTCAGGAAACTGATTGTGCAAGGAGCCTGGGTCCCCAGGGAGGGAGGTCCCAAGGTCAGATGGAAGACAAACCCATTACACGCTCCCTTCCAAGGAGGGTTCATTGCAATTTTCTTGTTTCCCACAGTGTTTTGCAACTGCTAGTGAACTAATTCCCTCCAGAAGAGGCTGCTGGGACCTGCATGGATAAGCGTTCCCACAGAGCTGCAGGGGAAGACCCTCAGGCAGACACCATCCATATCATCTACTCCTAACTCTCATGCACTATAAGCATGCAAAGCAAACTGGTTTCAAAGAGCATCTGGCCTCCCGCCTCTGATTCATCCTCCACACGACAGCCAGACTAGGCTTGCTGACCTGCAGCATTCAGTGCTGCCTGTCCTACCCCTGCTCTACCACCTGTCATGGCTCCCTAGGACCCCAGGAGAGAGTCCAAGCCCCTACCTGGTCTTGAGATTCTCACACAATCTGCCTCCAGCCCCATTCTCTGCTGCTCTCTTTCCAACTTGCCTCCCCCTTCTCCTCCCCTCTACACTCCATGGCCACTCTGCAGTACTTACTGCCCCAAAAGGAATGTCCAGAACTTTGTGCTTTTTCTCAGTCGGGTTGCTCAGTCTGGGATGCCCTCTCACCTCTGGCAAATGCCTACTGATCACTCAGGACCCAGTTTAAATGCCACCTCTTCTGGGAAGCCTGCCCTGACTTGGGAAGTTAGCACTTTACTTGCACTTCATACAAATCTTTGTCAAAGCCAGTGGTATGTTGGTAAATGCTTAACAGCAGCTCTCTGGGGAGGCAGGATGCGAGGAGAGCAATGATTTGGGATGCTTGCCAACTTCCATGGTGTAAATGCTCTCACCTATAGTGAAATTTCAAGCTACAACAATTTAATACTCAGCTTGCAAATTTCCTACAAATCTAACAATTGGCCCTCATGAGCAAGTACAAGCTGGCTCTAGCATATCACATGAGATGACTTTTTTCCATGCTTCTTAGTGGATTCTGCATTCCCTTCAGATAAAGTCCAAACTCCTTAACAGAGGTAACATGCATGCAAACCCTCAAGTACAGAGACCCTGAGGCAGGAGTGGGCTTGCAGTGTTAAAGGTCAGTGTAGCTAGAGCAGAATTGTGAGGACTTGGACATTCTGAGCACATGGGAAGCTATTGGAGGGTCTGAGCAGAGTGGGAACACGATCTGATGTGTTTTATTTTATTTTTATTTTGGTTTTAAGATTTTATTTATTTATTTGAGAGAGAGAGAATGAGAGAGAGAGAGCACGAGAGGGTAGAGGGTCAAAGAGAGAAGCAGACTCCCCGCCGAGCAGGGAGACCGATGTGGGGCTCGGTCCCTGGACTCCAGGATCATGACCTGAGCCGAAGGCAGTCGCTTAACTAACTGAGCCACCCAGGCGCCCTCAATCTGATGTGTTTTAAAAGGATCACTGTTAACAGCACCAATCAGGAGCCAGATGACCAGCCCAGCCCCACCGCTGACTAGATGGGTGACCTCGGACCTTGAGCAGGTACTCTTCTCCTGGGGCTGTTATAAGAATCCAGGTGAGTTGAGTCTGTACTCAGACTTGTGCCTGACACCTAGTGAGCACTATTTAAGCATTTGTTTAAAAATATAAAAAAAGACAATCTGCAAACAAGGTAATCCCACCAAAGGATCATTCTGTGGAGGACAGAGTGACTGGAGTCAAGGATGGAAACAGGGAGACCAGGTAGAAGGCTAAGACGCAGGCGGGAGACCCTGGAGGCTTGGAGCAGGGGCAGCGGAGGTGCCAGAGAAGGTGGGGGCAACCTGCCAACAGCATTTCGAGGCTGTGCAAGAAGGGAGCCGAAGATGATGCCCAGGTTTTTGGCTTGAGCAGAGGGAAAGCTGAGTTGCATTCACGGAGATGGGGTAATCACCATGGGAAGAGCAGGTGTTGGGTAGAGAGTGGATGGGCTGGGGACATGAACAAGGTCTTCTGGAAGCCATGACCACATTTTCCATGCCAGATCCATGGACGCCGCCATGTGACATTACAAATGAATGGGCACTAACCCATGCAGGACTCAGGAATGCAGTAGGAGTTTAGAGGAGAGAGGTCAGTAAAGGCCAAGGCAAGCCTTTGACTCATGCTTTAACAAGAAACAGTAACAACATGAATGGATTCTTGCTGTCCTCATTTCACTGAAGAGGAGGCTGAGCCTCGGGGAGAAAGAACGAGCTCTCCACCAATGCAGCTCCAGGGACGTGGTGTTCTGAACTGAACAGCACTCTGCCTGACCCCAGCACCTGGGTTCGTGACCTCCAGACCCACCCCCTGACCTGAAGGGTCAATGGACTAACACAAGCACCCAGAGGATTGGCATGTCTCCCTCAGCAATGCTGGAATAAGCGTTTTGGGGCGTCTCTGTGAGTTTCTGCTCTCTAAGAATCTGTAGAAGCTGAGGCCCAGAAGGACAGGAAGGAATGGCTCATCAAAAGGCACAGGTGAGGGTTGTTCCCTGCCCCAGAATGCCCGCTCACTTGCTGGCTCGTGGCCACATCACGGGTACAGAGGTGAGCCGGCCCATGAGTAGCCCAGCCATCTGGCGAAGAAGACACATGACAAGACACGGCTGAATGCCCTGGCAGGATGAACCCAGACACACAGAAAATGCATGGCCAGATGCTTTGTGGTAATACACACAGAGGATAGGTTCCCCAGAACCCAGGAGAGCCGGGGTGTCCACGGTCTGGGGTGGCTCTGGGGTCTCGGAACCAAGGGGATCCGGTTGAAGCGTCACTCTATGGGACCCCCGTCCCCTCTTGCCTGTGCTCTGTGGGAGTGGTTAGAGCTCAAGGCTCATGCTGGACAGACCTGGTTACAAATCCAGCCCTGTAATCCCAGGGGCGTGACTTAAGCTGTCGGAGCTTTAATTTCCCCCATCTGTCAATTGGAGTTGACGGTGGGATTGATGTCATAGGGTCATTAGAATTAAATGCCTCACTCCACACAGAGTGTGGAGAATGACCACAGGCACGGACGTTGCATCCAGTCAGCGATAATTGCCATTGTGGGTGGAAATACTCTGACCATTTTTATTCTCCAAATTCTACCACACATCCAGCCTCTCAATTTCCTGGCACAAAGCAGTAACCATTATCTCTTTATGCCTCAGAATAATTGAGGGACTTCCCAGAGAGACAAAGCAAGGTGAAAGTCCGGTCTGGACCTTGTGTTTACAGGGAACAGATGAACAGACGCCAGGGTGGTTTGGATTTGGTCATTCGCGCAATTATCCAACAACTGCGTACTGAGGGACCATTGTGTGCAGGCCCTGCTCTGTCTCCTGGGACCCACGGTGGATAGGACAGAGACGGCCCCTGCCTTCAAGGACTTCACATTCTAGAGCAGCGCCACCCAACAGAAGTATCACGTGAGTGCCTACACGGCCTCAGTTTTCTGGTGCAATAAACTTCTCTTAAAAGGTGCAATACACTGGGTGTTATATGCAAACAATGAATCATGGAACACTACATCAAAAACTAATGATGTAATGTATGGTGATTAACATAACATAATAAAATAAAATTTTAAAAAAGGGGCAATTAACTTTCATGATATATTTTATTTAGCCTAATTCTGTAAATTCAAAACACGGTCACTTCAACATGCAGTCAATATTAAAAATTATTCATGATATATTTTGCATTCTTTTTGTATTAGGTGTTGTAAACCCAGTGTGTATTTGACACACACAGCACACGTGAGCTCAGACTAGCCACACTTCAGAGCAGTTCTCCAGTGTGTGTGTTCAGGCGGGGGTAGGGGATGTCAGCTAGATTGGATCAGAAAGACAGTGAGGGCTGTGGGGTTGGGGGAACCAAAGTGTGTTCATCTCTGCACCCTGCTGTCTAGCGCAGAGGAGGCACTGTGTAGGCCTTGGGTGAATGCATGCAGGGTGAGTGCAAATACCACGGGCTTGGGGGTGCCGGGGTTTCAATCCCATTGACTGTGACATTCAGCGAGTTGCTTAAGCTCTCTGTGCCTCGTGTCCTTATTTGGAAAATGGGAACATAAGGGTTGCTCCTCAGTGGGTCTTGTGAGGATTAAATGGGTGGATAGATAAAGAGTGCTCAGAATGTGAGAATTCTAGCTCACAGTTATCTGCACGTGTCTGCTCCGCTCGCCCCTCTACCTAGGGCTCCTGCAACAAAGCACCACGAACTGGGTGGCTTAAAGCAACAGAAATTTATTCTCTTGCATTATTCTTCTGGAGGCCAGAAGTCCAAGATCAAGGAGTCTTCGGGACTGTGCTCTCTCTAGAGTCTGTAGGGGAGAATTTGTCCCTTGCCTTTTTCCCTGCTCCTGGTGTTGTCAGCAGTCCTGGTCCTCCTTGGCTCCTGGATGCATCCCCGTACCCTTTGCCTTGGCACATGGCGTGTCCCTGCGTGTCGGGCTGCACGGGGCATTCTTTTCTCAGCATTCGCCTGTCTCTCTGCCTCTTGTCTTCCTCTAAGGACAACGGTCATATTGGATTAAGGGCCACCCTACTCCAGTGTGTCTTCCTCTTCATTTACAGCTTGATGACATCTGTAAAGACCTTATTTCCAAATAGGGTCCCCTTCACAGGTAATAGGGGGCAGGACTTCAACACATCTTTTGGAGGACACCATGCAACCCACATGGGGTTATTGTGAGGATTAGACCATCCAGTGTGTATAAATGCCCTGCTAGCTCCCAGATACTCCCCCTTGAGGCCACATCAGATCTCTTCTGCCGGCACCAGGGACACAGTGCTTGCCCGTCAGGTTGCTACCAGTGACTTCTGGCCCCACTCAACACTCCCAGCTCTGACTCAGATATATTGCCCGCCACAGGGCACGTGACTCCAACTAGAAGTGCATGAGCGTTACCTCCGCCTGCAGTGAGCCTGGGCCACTGAGGGATCCGAAATGGGAGAGAACCAGAAAGTACATTTCCTCTCCATCCCTTGACCCCCCACAGAGCACTGGGGGGACTGAGCTCCGTGAGGCCTCTCTGAGGCTGTCCAGTGAGATGCTGCATCAGCCGGGCTTGCTACAGGTCTCCTGTGTGATAACACCCTCCATCGTATTCTTCTCCACCCAGCGCTGCTCACTACTCTTCCCTTCATGCCTGGTTCCCTGGGGTTGCATCCCTCCCTACTCTCAGACTTGCTCTTCTACAGAATCTGGACTAAAATATTCAATGAATGGCAGTTCCGTTGTCTCAGACTCAGCCCAACTGATGTCACCTCCTCTAGAAAGCTCTGATATACCCCCATTCTTAGCCAGTTTCCTTCAAGCTCTGATAGCACCTTCTATACTTAGGTCTATGATAGCACTTAGAAGATCCTATTACCGTTACTTGCGTCCTTGCCCGTCTCCCCCACTGGACTGTGACTCTTTCCATGGACCACTCTCTATTCGTCATTGGAACCTCAGCACCGAGCACTCAGATATCTGAAAACTGAAGTTTTATGATTCGAGTAGTTAGCATCTGCGGATACCATGGGGTGGGAGGAGTCTCTAATATCTCTCCCACTCGCTTCCACCCTGCCCCTGAGAAAATGCCTCTTCTATCCGCTCACTGATGCTGGAAATTCCTTTCCAAGAGTCAAGTGTCACAATGAGATAAGATGTAAAATGCAAATATCTCTCTTAGAGAAAATGTAAGTCCTTAAATTCTCACTAAAATGTCAATGACTGATAGGGTTGTGCTTTTCTGACAAAGTTATGAGGGGACACAGGGGCATTTTATTCCACACAGAACTGATACCATACATGCAGAAAAGAGCTCTGGGGCAATCTAAAGGGGTGAAGGGTATACCCCACCCTCAAGTGAGCTCTGCCATTTATCTGCTATAGGGCCCCAAACCCTACTCCCCCATGGATCAAGTCTATGATTCAGTAAAGGAAAATTTCCCAGAAGCCAGAAGGCCTGATTCTTTCACTGGCATTTCTGCTTGCTAGTTGTGTGATTTTGGGCAAAGCCCTTCCCCTTTCAGTTCCTTTAAATTTAAAATTAAGATGGTGTGGGGGGGATACATTCTCTGGCTTCTTTTTAGAGCCACTGGAAAAAAATCAAATAAGTAACACAGGTGAACCTGCTTTCTAATATGTGAAGCAATTTACAGGTGTGAAGAATTTAATATTTTTAAATTTGTAATAAAGACCTTCTTGACAGAAGGACCGTCCTTCACAGAAACCTGCAACTCTCAGGGGAGAGTCCTTTCTGTGTGACTCCCAGCCACCCACACTTGTAGGTGTGATTCTGCCTTTAGGGCCCAGAGGGCCAGGAGTCCACCTGCCTCTCAGGCTAAGGGGAGCTCTCATCATCCGAGGCATGACCTCACCCACACTCTTGTCACCCGAGCCGCAAGAGGAGGATGTGGCCTCCAGGCCTTTCTCCTGGAGTCATCGGGCTCCTTGCAAGTGACTACAATTCTGCCTGAGTAGGAAGCTACACAGAACTTGATTCTTGGCTCAGGTTTAACTCAAGGGGGTGTTTGCTAGATATATATTTTTTCTTTTGGCGGAAAGTTTAAATGAAGAAATGAGAAATGAAAAGGATCACAGTGTGAAATCAGAAAAGTAAAAGCCAATACAGTGTCTCCTGCGGGGGTTGTTTCTGTTCTCTCTAGAAAACACCCCAACATTTAGCCTTTTCCTTTCTAACTCTGGATTTGTCATCACATATCCTCATTTCTGCTAAGTTCCGTTAATTGAGGTAATTACAAAGGTCTGTCCAGGTTTGAGGGGAGAGAACGTTGGCCCTGTCTCCTTCAAAAAAGATGTGTCACGTTACAAAAATGTGCCATCAGGGGCACCTGGGTGGCTCAGTTGTTTAAGCGTCTGACTCTTGATTTTAGCTCAAGAGATGATCTCAGGGTCACGAGATCGAGTCCCGCAACAGGCTCCATGCTGAGTGTGGGGCCTGCTTAAGATTCTCTCTCTCCCTCCCCTCCACTTGCAAAAAAAAAAAAAAATGTTCCATTAAAGAGAAGCATGTAGGATGAGTTATATGTTGGAGTGGCCATCTTTGGAAAATACTATCTGCCACCCTAGCTTTTTAATGAAGGGGGAAAAGCTCTCATTAAATACTATTAAGTCAGGCTGAAAAAAATGTGCAGTAGTGAATTATTATAAGCATGAATATTATAAGAAAACAGCATGCTTACCAAAGCATCCCCTTAGAATATATTTTAATGGTAATAATAATGATGATGTTAAGTGCTTCTCAACCTACAAAGTGTCTCTCCATCATGGTCTCCTTGAATCCAGCAAGACTGGGAAGCAGGAGCATCCACTTCCCAGGTAAGGAGACTGAGGCCCACAGCAGCAGGTACCTTGCCCCGCATCACACACAGGTTAGTGACAGTAGCGGGGCCTGAACCCAGGGCTTCTGACTCAGACTGTGGTATCCTTTCCACGTCTGACCAGCAGCCAGGTTGAGTGATATAAAGCACACATTTCAGAGAGCTCAGAAGTTTATAAGAAACTTCTAGTCCCATAATTGAGTTCCAGACATGGCTTTGTTGCGGTTTGAGTCTCTCTGAGTCTTGGTCTGACCATCTGCAAATGCAGAGGATTGCACTAGTAGGGGCTAAACTTTTTCCTTTAAAAAAATTTTTTTAAGCAACCACACTCTTTCCCCAAGTAAATCTTACGATCCCTACTCTATGAAACATCTATTCAAAAAACAGCTGTTTCGGGGCGCCTGGATGGCTCAGTCATTGGGATCAATCCCCACATCGGGTTCCCTGCTTCACAGGAAGCCTGCTTCTCCCTCTCCCACTCCCCCTGCTTGTGTTCCCTCTCTCGCCGTGTCTCTGTCAAATAAATAAAATCTTAAAAAAAAAAAAAACAAAAAACAGCTGGTCTTCCCACCAGAACTAAACAGCAGCTATCCTATGGTCTACCCCTGGGTATACACTTAACAGAAATGTGTTCATTTGTCCATCACAAGGCTTGTACAAAAATGTTCGTAACAGCTATGTTCATACTGCCAAAACCTGGAAACAACTTAAATGTTTTCCATCAATAGTACCAAAAAAATCAATAAATTGTGATATTGTCAGGCAATGGCATTGAAGAAAAGAAGACCATTGCTACATTCCAAAACATGGATGAATGTCTCAGATATAATTTTGAGTGAAAGAAGCCAGACACAAAGAGGATAAACTTTATAATTCTATTTATATGAAGTTCAAAAACAGGTAAGAGCAGAAGGTGGTTATCTTTGGTGAGGGCACCGACTAGAAGGGGACAGCAGGGAACTTGGCCCCAGGGTGCAGAGAATATTCTTTATGTTGATCTGGGTAGTGGCTACCTGGATGTGTGTGTGTGTATATATATATATATATATATATATATATATATATATATATATAAAAACTCATCAAGCTTTCTCATTGAGATTTGTGTGCTTTACTGTATGTAAGTTGTACTCTCCCCCCCACCCAAAAAAAAAGGTGAAAAGCAAAGTGGAATTGCCCTGGTTGAAGCAAACAAGAGGGTCTTAAAGACCCATCTCCTGAGGCTCTACCCACTACCTCCATCCACCCACCCCTGGGAGGATCCTAAGGGCCCATGGGACACAGTTTAAAAGACCATGAGATTAAACCATCTCTAAGGACATAGAAGCTCTGACAGTGTGATTCACCTTTAGAACTGAGTCTCAGACATCCCACAGGTGATAGCTCTTTCAAACACCCAACTTCCCCTTCCATGGTCATCTTATCTTGCCCTCTTCCCAAAGCCCACATGCTGACCCCAGGAGCAAAGCCTCCTACTCACCCTCCCTAAGTAACACCATCTGCTTCCAACATCCCAAGAAGGCCCATGCAAGCTTACCTCCTAGTGGTGAGCACAAGCTTCCAAGTCCAGCCACCTAGGTTCAAATCCTGGCTCCTCACTTGTGGCTGGATGTGTTTCTTCTTTGTACGCTGAGGTTAATTGCACAGGCTTCACTGATTGTTAGGATAATTAATTTAGTACATGGAGAGCGGGTAACACAGTGTCTACTCCATCCTAGGCACTCAGTAAATGTTAGCTATTGATCTGATCATTGTTGTCTGTTCTCCTTCATTGCTTTCTCATGGCTAAAGAATTATACCTTAAAAAAAATTAACAATAATCTAGTAAAATGCTTAGCACATACTTCATTGGACTTCTCCTCACATCCTACCCTCCTTTTTTTGTTGTTGTTGTTTTAGAGGTGGAAAGGGGCAGAGGGAGAGAATCTTGATCAGGCTCCACGCCCAGCACAGAGCCCAACTTGGGGTTTGATCCCATGACCCTGAGATCATGATCTGAGCTGAAATCAAGAGTAAAACGCTTAACCGACTGAGCCACCCAGGCACCCCAGCCTACCCTCCTTCTGAGTGGACTGAAGGAGGCTGAGTTTCCAAAGTCACACAACTGATTAATGATGGAGTCAAGATTCAAACACGAGCCCTCCTGATCCCAAAGCCCATAGGCTGAGCTCTTGGCTACCTTGCTTAGTAAACCATGTAATGGAGTAGATAGAGCAGGTAACTGATCCTAAAAGACTGAATGTGTACCATGGCCACTAGAGTGATAGAGTCTGGAATTGAACAGGTCTGGGCTCCAATCTTAAGCTGTGTGATTTACCAGCTGTATGAACTTCCACTGTTTAATTCCTCCAACCCTCAATTAGTTCATCTGTAAATTGAGATACTGTTGTGGAATGCACTCAAATGAGCTTCATAATTGTAGCCAAAAGGAAAGCAAAGTTAGCCCCCCGGGATTCCCAGTAGCATGGGATACTGATAGGGAGTGATTTGGGGAGGGGACCCTAAACTCCATCCACGCTTCATCTAGTTCTTCCTCCAGTTCAGAAAGAATCCCTTATCCAGGGACAACCCCTCTGAAGACTGGGGACTTTTCAAAAGATCAAACAGTGCTTAGGTTCAAAATGTCTGTGGTTCCTCTGTTGTCAATTTTAAAACAGTTGCTAAAAACTAACCTCTTCCATCAGCCTCTCTTCCTCTTCTTCTCCCCGGGACAGAGCATACGATAGAACTCAAGGCAGTTTTCATTTTCAAATGGCCATCTTTCTAATTCTTTTGCCTCTCAGCCCTCAATATTACTTTCTCTTCCTACTTCATTCTGCTCTACAGACACAGCTATGCCTTAAGGAAGGGGAGTGAGGGTGACATCTTAGACTCCATGACTTTAGGACTCCCAGGTGGCTGCAAGGAGCAGGTGGCTGGAACAGTGACTCAGACTCAAAAGGGAAGGATTTGGCAGTAAATGTGGGTAAAAAAGGCCTGATCTTCAGACACACCCGATCTGAACATAATAACCCTGTCCCACCCAGAGGTAAGTGGAGCCGGTCACACCCTATTGCTTACTTCCACACAAACTACTGAGGTTGCAAGGTTTTCTGGGGACACCCCCTTTCTCCCCTGGATTGTCACTTTTTAAAAAATTTTTTTATTGTTATGTTAGTCACCATACGTTACATCATTAGTTCTTGATGTAGTGTTCCATGATTCATTGTTTGTGCATAACACCCAGTGCTCCACGCAGAATGTGCCCTCTTTAATACCCATCACCAGGCTAACCCATCCCCCCAACCCCCTCCCCTCTAGAACCCTCAGTTTGTTTTTCAGAGTCCATCGTCTCTCATGGTTCGTCTCCCCCTCCAACTTACTCCCCTTCGTTCTTCCCCTCCTGCTATCTTCTTCTTTTTTTTTTCTTAACATATATTGCATTATTTGTTTCAGAGGTACAGATCTGTGATTCAACAGTCTTGCACAATTCACAGCGCTCACCATAGCACATATCCTCCCCAACGTCTATCACCCAGTCACCCCATCCCTCCCACCCCCACCACTCCAGCAACCCTCAGTTTGTTTCCTGAGATTAAGAATTCCTCATATCAGTGAGGTCATATGATACATGTCTTTATCAGATTGACTTATTTCACTAAGCATAACACCCTCCAGTTCCATCCACATCATTGAAAATGGCAAGATCTCATTCCTTTTGATGGCTGCATAATATTCCATTGTGTATATATACCACCTCTTCTTTATCCATTCATCTGTCGATGGACATATTGACTCTTTCCACAGTTGGGCTATTGTGGACATTGCTGCTATAAACATTGGGGTGCACGTACCCCTTCAGATCCCTACATTTGTATCTTTGTGGTAAATACCCAGTAGTGCAATTGCTAGATTGTATGGTAGCTCTATTTTCAACTGTTTGAGGAACCTCCATACTGTTTTTCAGAGTGGCTGCACCAGCTTGCATTCCCACCAACAGTGTAGGAGCGTTCCCCTTTCTCCGCATCCCCGCCAACATCTGTCGTTTCCTGACTTGTTCATTTTAGCCATTCCGACTGGTGTGAGGTGCTATCTCATTGAGGTTTTGATTTGGATTTCCCTGATGCCAAGCGACGTTGAACACTTTTTCATGTGTCTGTTGGCCATTTGGATGTCTTCTTTGGAAAAATGTCTGTTCATGTCTTCTGCCCATTTCTTGATTGGATCATTTGTTCTTTGGGTGTTGAGTTTAATAAGTTCTTTATAGATTTTAGATACTAGCCCTTTATCTGATATGTCATTTGCAAATATTTTCTCCCATTCTGTCGGTTGTCTTTTGGTTTTGTGGACTGTTTCCTTTGCTGTGCAAAAGCTTTTTATCTTGATGAAATCCCAATAGTTCATTTTTGCCCTTGCTTCCCTTGCCTTTGGCAATGTTTCTAGGAAGAAGTTGCTGCGGCTGAGGTCGAAGAGGTTGCTGCCTGTGTTCTCCTTTAGGATTTGGATGGACTCCTGTCTCACATTTAGGTCTTTCAACCATTTGGAGTCTATTTTTCTGTGTGGTGTAAGGAAATGGTCCAGTTTCATTCTTCTGCATGTGGCTGTCCAATTTTCCCAACACCATTTGTTGAAGAGACTGTCTTTTTGCCATTGGACATTCTTTCCTGCTTTGTCAAAGATTAGTTGACCATAGAGTTGAGGGTCCATTTCTGGGCTCTCGATTCTGTTCCATTGATCTATGTGTCTGTTTTTGTGCCAGTACCATACTGTCTTGATGATGACAGCTTTGTAATAGAGCTGGAAGTCCGGAATTGTGATGCCACCGGCTTTGCTTTTCTTTTTCAATATTCCTCTGGCTATTCGGGGTCTCTTCTGGTTCCATACAAATTTTAGGATTCTTTGTTCCATTTCTTTGAAAAAAGTGGATGGTATTTTGATGGGGATTGCATTGAATGTGTAGATTGCTCTAGGTAGCATTGACATCTTCACACTGTTTGTTCTTCCAATCCATGAGCATGGAAGGTTTTTCCATTTCTTTGTGTCTTCTTCAATTTCTTTCATGAGTATTTTATAGTGTTCTGAGTACAGACCCTTTGCCTCTTTGGTTAAACTTATTCCTAGGTATCTTATGGTTTTGGGTGCAATTGTAAATGGGATCGACTCCTTAATTTGTCTCTCTTCTGTCTTATTGTTGGTGTATAGGAATGCCACTGATTTCTGTGCATTGATTTTATATCCTGCTACTTTACTGAATTCCTGTATGAGTTCTAGCAGTTTTGGGGTGGAGTCTTTTGGGTTTTCCACATACAGTATCATATCATCTGCAAAGAGTGAGAGTTTGACTTCCTCTTTGCCGATTTGGATGCCTTTGATTTCTTTTTGTTGTCTGATTGCTGTGGCTAGGACTTCTAATACTATGTTGAATAGCAGTGGTGATAGTGGACATCCCTGCTTCGTTCCTGACCTTAGGGGGAAAGCTCTCAGCTTTTCCCCATTGAGAATGATATTCGCTGTAGGTTTTTCATAGATGGCTTTTATGATATTGAGGTATGTACCCTCTAACCCTATACTCTGAAGAGTTTTGATCAAGAAAGGATGCTGTACTTTGTCAAATGGTTTTTCTGCATCTATTGAGAGGATCATATGATTCTTGTTCTTTCTTTTGTTAATGTATTGTATCACGTTGATTGATTTGCAGATGTTGAACCAACCTTGCAGCCCAGCGATAAATCCCACTTGGTCATGGTGAATAATCCTTTTAATGTATTGTTGGATCCTATTGGCTAGTATTTTGGTGAGAATTTTTGCATCCATGTTCATCAAGGATATTGGTCTGTAATTCCCCTTTTTGATGGGGTCGTTGTCTGGTTTTGGGATCAAGGTAATGGTGGCCTCATAAAATGAGTTTGGAAGTTTTCCTTCCATTTCTATTTTTTGGAACAGTTTCAGGAGAATAGGTATTAATTCTTCTTTAAATGTTTGGTAGAATTCCCCTGGAAAGCCATCTGGCCCCGGGCTTTTGTTTCGTGGGAGATTTTTGATGACTGCTTTAATTTCCTTAGTGGTTATAGGTCTGTTCAGGTTTTCTATTTCTTCCTGGTTCAATTTTGGTAGTTCATACATTTCTAGGAATGCATCCATTTCTTCCAGGTTATCTAATTTGCTGGCATAGAGTTGCTCATAATATGTTCTTATAATTGTTTGTATTTCTTTGGTGTTGGTTGTGGTCTCTCCTCTTTCATTCAGGATTTTATTGATTTGGGTCCTTTCTCTTTTCTTTTTGATAAGTCTGGCCAGGGGTTTATCAATCTTGCTAATTCTTTCAAAGAACCAGCTCCTAGTTTCGTTGATCTGTTCTACTGTTCTTTTGGTTTCTATTTTATTGATTTCTGCTCTGATCTTTATTATTTCTCTTCTCCTGCTCGGTTTAGGCTTTATTTGCTGTTTTTTCTCTAGCTCCTTTAGGTGTAGGGTTAGGTTGTGTATTTGAGACCTTTCTTGTTTCTTGAGAAAGGCTTGTATTGCTATATACTTTCCTCTTAGGACTGCCTTTGCTGTATCCCAAAGATTTTGAACAGTTGTGTTTTCATTTTCATTGGTTTCCATGATTTTTTAAATCCTTCTTTAATTTCCTGGTTGACCCATTCATTCTTTAGTAGGATGCTCTTTAGCCTCCACGTATTTGAGTTCTTTCCGACTTTCCTCTTGTGATTGAGTTCTAGTTTCAAAGCATTGTGGTCTGAAAATATGCAGGGAATAATCCCAATCTTTTGGTACCGGTTGAGACCTGACTTGTGACCTAGGATGTGATCAATTCTGGAGAATGTTCCATGGGCACTAGAGAAGAATGTGTATTCCGTTGCTTTGGGATGGAATGTTCTGAATATGTCTGTGAAGTCCATTTGGTCCAGTGTGTCATTTAAAGTCTTTATTTCCTTGTTGATCTTTTGCTTTGATGATCTGTCCATTTCAGTCAGGGGGGTGTTAAAGTCCCCCACTATTTTTGTATTGTTGTCAATGTGTTTCTTTGCTTTTGTTATTAATTTCCTTATAAAATTGGCTGCTCCCATGTTAGGGGCATAGATATTTACAATTGTTAGATCTTCTTGTTGGATAGACCCTTTAAGTAGGATATAATGTCCTTCTTCATCTCTTATTACAGTCTTTGTTTTAAAATCTAATTTGTCTGATATAAGGATTGCCACCCCAGCTTTCTTTTGGTGTCCATTAGCATGGTAAATGGTTTTCCACCCCCTCACTTTCAATCTGGGGGTGTCTTTGGGTCTAAAATGAGTCTCTTGCAGACAGCATATTGATGGGTCTTGTTTTTTAATCCAATCTGATAGCCTGTGTCTTTTGATTGGGGCATTTAGCCCATTTACATTCAGGGTAACTATTGAAAGATATGAATTTAGTGCCATTGTATTGCCTGTGAGGTGACTTACTGTATATTGTCTGTGTTCCTTTCTGATCTATGCTGCTTTTAGGCTCTCTCTTTGCTTAGAGGACCCCTTTCAATATTTCTTGGAGGGCTGGTTTCCTGTTTGCAAATTCCTTTAGTTTTTGTTTGTCCTGGAAGCTTTTTATTTCTCCTTCTATTTTCAATGACAGCCTAGCTGGATATAGTATTCTTGGCTGCATATTTTTCTCATTTAGTGCTCTGAATATATCATGCCAGTCCTTCCTGGCCTGCCAGGTCTCTGTGGATAGGTCTGTTGCCAATCTAATGTTTCTACCATTGTAGGTTACAGATCTCTTCTCCCGAGGTGCTTTCAGGATTTTCTCTTTGTCTCTGAGACTCGTAAGTTTTACTATTAGATGTCGGGGTGTTGACCTATTTTTATTGATTTTGAGAGGGGTTCTCTGTGCCTCCTGGATTTTGATGCCTGTTTCCTTCCCCACATTAGGGAAGTTCTCTGCTATAATTTGCTCCAATATACCTTCTGCCCCTCTCTCTCTTTCTTCTTCTTCTGAGATCCCAATTATTCTAATGTTGTTCCATCTTATCGTATCGCTTATCTCTCGAATTCTGCTCTCGTGATGCTGTAGTTGTTTATCTCTCTTTTTCTCAGCCTCTTTATTTTCCATCATTTGGTCTTCTATATCACTGATTCTCTCTTCTGCCTCATTTATCCTAGCAGTTAGTGCCCCCATTTTTGATTGAACCTCATCAATAGCCTTTTTGATTTCGACTTGGTTAGATTTTAGTTCTTTTATTTCTCCAGAAAGCGTTTCTCTAATAACTTCCATGCTTTTTTCAAGCCCAGCTAGTATCTTTAAAGTCATGATTCTGAACTCTAGGGCCAACATCGTACTAATATCCGTATTGAGTAGGTCCCTGACAGACGGTACTACCTCTTGTTCTTTTTGCTGAGGTGATTTTTTTCGTCTTGTCATTTTGTCCAGAGGAGAATAGATGAATGAGAGAACAAAATGCTAACAGGTTAACAACGTCCCCAGGAAAATATACTCTATACAAATCAGAAAAGACCTGAAACCAGGGGAAAAGAAAGGGAAAGAAAGAAAAAAGAAAGAGGAGAAAAAGAAAAAGAAAAAGAAAAAGATAAAAACAAACAAAAACAGAACAAAACAAATAAAACAGAATATGATCAAATATGATCAGGCTAGTGCATAGATCAGTGCCACACACTGGATTTTGGGCATATTGTGGTCTGTTAGAAGAAAGTGCCTCCTAAAATTTTAAAGGAAGAAAGACTTATATATGTACAAAATAAGGGTTGATACAATGAAGGGATGGAAGATGACTGTAAAGATGAAAATTATAAAAGATTTTATAAAAGAATTGATAAGATAAGAAGTTGTTTGAAAAAAGAAAGAAGATTTAAAAAAAAAGGGAGAGAATGATCAGGCAGGAGACTAGAACAAAGCCATACACCAGTGATTTAGGGTATATTTTGATCTGTTAGAAGAAACTGTATCTCAAAATTTTAAAGAGAGAACAACTTATATATATATGCCAAAAATAAGGGTAACTACTATGAAGGGATAAAATATGACTCTAAAAAATAAAAATAAAAAAATTTTTTTTAAAAAAGGGATTGATAAGATGTTGGTTGAAAAAGGGAAAAAGAAAAATTCAAAAAAAAACAGTTAAAAAAATTAACTTTGAAAAACTTATGAATCATGGTAAAAAAGCCATGAATTCTATATGCAGTATTCCCCTAGCGCTGGAGTTCTCCCATTCTCCTTGATCGGTAAACTTGGTCTTGGCTTGCTGGCTGTTCGTGCTGATCTTCTGGGGGAGGGGCCTGTTGCCGTGGTTCCCAAATGTCTTTGCCGGAGGCGGAATTGCCCCGCCCTTCTCGGTCGGGGCTAAGCAATCTGCTTGGGTTTGCTCTGGGGAGCTTTTGTTCCCTGCAAGCTCTCGGTACAGCTTTGGAGGACCAGGGTGAAAATGGTGGCCTCCCAATCTCCGCCTGGAGGAGCTGAGAACTCGGGGCCCCGCTCCTCAGTGCACCCCCGGAGAAAAGCAGTCACTCCCGTCTCCCCGGTCTCCGGCCACACTCCGTGCTCACCCGGCCTGTGACCGAGTGTTTCTATCTCTGGTACCCGACCCCGTGTGGAATCTCCAAACCCAGCAGATCCCTATGGTGCGCTCCCGCACCGCTCCTCCCAGGGGAGGGAGGGGAGTCTCCCCGGCTCTGCCTCTTGTTGGGTCCCTGCTGGAGGAGCAGTGGCCCGACTGTGCTGCGGATCACAGTTTATGGCAACCCCGAGCTGAGAGCCCGTGCCTCGGCTCCGTCTCTGCCGCCGGCTTCCCCGCTCCGATACCTGGGAGCTCTGCCACACTCAGGCACCCCCGGTCTTTCTGTGACCCCAAGGGTCCTGAGACCACACTGTCCCACGAGGGTTCCACCCCCCTCTTAGCCACTGGAGCAACGTCCCTCAGCGGAGCCGGCTTCTAACAGTTCCGATTTTGTGCTCCGCGGCTCTAGCACTTGCCAGAAGTGGCCGACGGAGGCCCCCTCCCCCGCCGTCTATCCTCCCGAATATTGCCTCGGATTCACTTCTCCGCACGTTCTACCTTCCAGTAAGTGGTCGCTTCTCTGTTCAGAGAGTTGTTGCTACTCTCTTCTTCGGTCTCCTGTTGAGTTCATAGGTGTTGAGAATGGTTTGACCCCTCTTTCAGCTGAATTCCTGAGACCACACGAAATCCAGGTCTCCTACTCCTCCGCCATCTTGCTCCACCCCCTGCATTGTCACTTTCGATGGCCAGTGTATTGAGGTTGTACCCCTCAGTCTGGAAAAAGTCATCCTGTGAAGTCGGCAGATGCAAGGAGCTGGGGAAAGGCATACTGGCTAGGAAAATCGAGTCTTTAAAAGACTGGTACCCAATAACTACAAAGGAATTCAGTTTATTAAGGAACAGGGTTTCAAACACAAAAGTGCCACTGTGTACCCTCAAACTCTCCTTAGCCATGCTTAACGTCATCTTAGTCCAATATCATTCATTTCCAGCTATTAAAGGTTATTCAGTCACATTTTGGTTCCAGTAGGACTCAGTCCCATGGATTTCAAAACTTTCAACTTATTTTCAAGCAATGACTCTCTTCTTCCCACCGTCCTCCACCCCCAACCGCAAACACACACACAAACACTGGACCTGCATCTCTAGGGAGCTTGGCGAATAGGCTCTCTTCTCACCATCCCATCTCCTCCACACATGTCCTCTGGTGTTGGGCCAGGACAGAAGGATGGAAGGGCAGAGGTGTCTCCTTACTGAGCTGCCCAAGGTGAGGGACTGATCCTCTTTATTACATTGGTTGCTGCTTCCCTGGATGACATGGACTGGCCCCTCTGTGCGTCTGCCTCTCGTGGGGCACTCGTACCGGTTTCGTTGTGGAGTGTTGGGGGGTCAACCCCTGCATGAGCACCTCTGTCACACCAGCTTGGGCTCCAGTTGCCTCCCTCCCTTCTCTCCCCACCCAGAGGCAGTCCACCCACACTCCCCTTCTACTAGAATCATCTCATCCACTCAGAGCCCACTGGGGGATAATGGCAGAGCAGCTCGAGTGCCGCTTCCCAGGGAGTTCCCTCAACCCAGGGGGGACATACACATCCTCTCACACCTGAGAGGCTACAGGCCCCGATCTCCTGCCTCCTTCTCAGGCTCCAACAGCATCAGATACTCAGCTGGCCCCTGGTTCAGAAACTGTGAAAGGAAAAATAATTTTAATCTGTTGGTGTTATTATGAATTTTAACAATCCCTCCCAAATCTGCACAGCTTGATTTAAGTCTATCAATCACACACTCCTCAGGGCCTGGTGAAAACCCAAAACCAGAGGTCAAATCCCATGCCACACTCCGTGCAGAGGACAAGGTAGTGTGTGGCCCCTTTGTTGGAGAAGTGAACCCAGCTCCTCCGAGGCAGAAACCCAGAGCTGGCAGCAACCATGAGAGTGTCAGCTTCAGAGATGGCAGGAGTCTGGGGAAGGATGCCAGACTTCCCAGCAGAGAGGACACAGGATAAGGAAAATAGGATAAAGAGCTTAAGTCACTTTGATTTAAACCACAAAGTACAGGGTGACTCAGCTACAAACAGTGCAGCGGCATCTCACACAGGGGTTAGCTTGTCAGGTTAGTGCTCTGGGTAGAAATGTCAAAAGTCAAAATGGCCCGGAAGCCCCTTAGCATGATACCATATGGGAGACGCACATTTCTCAGTAAGTTCGATCAGTCGGTGTTTCCCTAAGTGTTCGGTGGATCCCTGACTCCTCGTGTGACCATCAGCTGAAGCAGCTGGTTTCAATGAGGCTTCATGTTGAACCCCAAATTCATCTCTTTAAACCTAGACCCACAGCCTGTATGGTGAGATGCTCTCATGACGAGAGGCCCCAGGGAACAGCGGATACCCACCGTCTTTCCCCTCTGATGTTTACTTCAGGGCATCCCCTAAAATTTTTTCATTTCCTCCTCTCTTCTCTCTCAAATTGTATAGTTGAACATGGATAACTTTACTGCATCTATGATGGGATGCCCATTAAAATATATTAAAAAATACGGGACTCCAGGGTGGCTCGGTCGGTTAAGGGTCTGCCTTCGGCTCAGGTCATGATCCCGGGGTCCTGGGATTGAGTCCTGCATTGAGCTCCCTGCTCAGTGGGGGGCCTGCTTCTCCCTCTTCCTCTGCCTGCCACTCCCCCTGCTCATGTTCTCTCCCTTTCTCTCTCTCTCTCTCTCACTTGCTCTCTCTCTCGAATAAATTACTAAAACTTCAAAGAAAAAAAAAGAAAGAAAAGAAAATGAGGGATGATAACACGTCCCACATCAGGATGCTATGGGGGGTTAAAAGAGGCAGCACAACTGCAGAGCTTGGTGTGGAGTGGGACTTCTTAGCCATCCATGCACCCCAAATTTCCTGCATAATTATGTGTGATTATGACAGCTTGAATGATTTGGGATGTTGCAATTTGTAGAGATACTGTCCTGTTTAAAAGCTATCTTTGCAATACAAATTGAAATATGTGGCCCTCTACCATCTATTAAATTAGCAAATACGGTATTAGTGAGAATGTGGGGAAATGCACATGCCTTCTCTGCTGATGGAAATATAAGTGACCCAATCTCTGGGAAGAGCTATCTAACAGTATGTGTCAGGTCCCTTAAACATGTCCAGCCTCGGGCACAGAAGTCATGTGGTGTCACAGAGTTGAGCAGAGATAGGAACAGTGGTCCGGTGGAGGTGAAATGCAGAAACCAGGATGGATCCATGGCATCAGATCTTCTTTACAGAGTCCCAGAAATTCCAGGAAGGAGACATAAAATGTGTGGTCAAGCAAATCAAGTCTTAGATGATTATTATTTGGTGTTAGGGAGAATGCTAACCTTCTAACTAGAGACACAGAAAAAATGTCCCTCCAGCCAACTGCATACCCCTACCTGGAGGCCTCACACTCATCTTCAACTCAGCACAACCAGGATGGACGTCTGGACTGACCACATTCCCCGCCCACACTGAGCATCTCCCAGCCTTCCAATCTTATCAACAACAAAAAGACACCACCATTTACCGACTGTTGAAGCACTAACCCAAGGAATTATCCTTGATTTCTGCTTTTCACTTCACCAGCACCACCATCAGCACCATCCACGCCCCTAACGTCCCATCACTCAATGGGTCCTGGTTCTTCTGCTTCCAAAATATGTCCTGAATCTAGTCACTGCTCTCAGTCTCCACTGCTAGTGTCTGACGAGGCCACCATGATTGCCCCCTGGTCTAGCCTTGTCGATGATCTCACTTCTCTTAATCCCTCCAAGCCATTCTCCAGGTAACAGCCTGTATACTCTTTTAAAAAGAGAAACCAGAATGTTAAGTATAGCTGAAGAGAACTGACAAACTTGGCTGTAGATCTGAAATTACTCTGGCTTGAGCACAGAGAAACTAAGAGATGGAAAATAGGAAAGGGACGTCACGAATAATGGATGACAGGCTTAGAAGGACTAACATGCATCTTTTTAAAGCACTGGAGGGACGGAAGAGAAAGAAGGGAGGAGAGGAAATTTTCAGTGAGTTAATAGCGAGTATTTTCCAAAACTGGTGAAGAAACTAATCTTCAGACTGAGGATCCCCACAAAATCCCAAATAGGATAAAAAAGATTAAATCCATATCTAAGCACATTTATCAATAAACTGAGGACCACTAAAGCAAAGACACGATATTATAAAAGCAGCAGAGAAAACAGAGGTCACCTACAAAAGACAGCCAACTGGAGCTGAGATGACAACTGTAACTGCAGGAAGCCAGGAGACAGCCAAGAATGATACATTCAGAAGTTATCTCTTAAAAACAGGGGCAGATGTTGTTTTCACACAAACACAAATTTAAGAGAATTCATTAAAAAAAATAGAGACCACCCAATGTTTAGAGCAGCAATGTCCATGATAGCCAAACTATGGAAAAAGCCCAGATGTCCATCGACAGATGAGTGGATAAAGATGTGGGGGGTGTGTGTGTGTGTGTGTGTGTGTGTGTGTGTGTGTGTGTGTGTGTGTGTATACACACATATATATACACACACACACAATGGAATATTACTCAGGCATCAAAAAAAATGAAATTTTGCCATTTGCAATGACGTGGATGGATCTAGAGGGTATTATGCTAAGTGAAATAAGTCAGTCAGAAAGACAAATACCATATGACTTCACTCATATGTGGAATTTAAGAAACAAAACAGAGGATCATAGGGGAAGGGAGGGAAAAATAAAACAAGATGAAATCAGAGAGGGAGACAAACCATAAGGGACTCCTAACCATAGGAAACAAACTGAGGGTTGCTGGGGGCGGGGTGGGAGGCTGGGGTGACTGGAGGGCATGTGATGAGCATTGGGTGTTATATGCAACTGATGAATCACTACACTCGACCTCTGAAACTAATAATCCTCTATATGTTAATTAATTGAATATAAACTAAATTAAATTTAAAAAATAGAGGCCAAGTTGAGTCACATGATCAACCTGATTAAAATTCATCAGTTTCTTTATGTTGTATGTCTCTTGTTCCTTGTCTCCTACCCATTCCCCTCCGTCCCATCACCCTGCAGACACTCATGCCTTCTCTCTATTCCTCCAACACAGCACACTCTGGATCTTTCCCCTGCTCTTCCTCCTGCCTGGAGTGCTCTGTGCTTGCTCTTCTCAACCTTCAGGTCTCTCCTCAGAGGCCTCTTCAAAAGGGCCCCTCTAGCCACTATCATGATACCCTGTTCAATTTTGCTGGAAGCACTTACCTCCATCTGAAATTCTGTTGCTTGGTTTGTTGTTGTTGTTGTTGACTTGTGCGTTATGTTCCCTTCCTCACACTACAATATGAGCCCCATGAGGGCAGAAGCCTGCCTACTTACCTCATTCACTGTTTATCCTCAGCACCCAGTGCATGGGAAGTGCTCAGCAATTAGGAGGAAAAAACAGTGAATGAATATCTGGGTCATGCAAGGTTGTGGCACCTTGCATTCCACTAACCTCTGGTCATTTATTGCTTCAAGTTTGTGGTGGGAGGAGGGGCCAGAGCCACTGGTTCTGAGGATGAATGCTTCTTGTTTAACTGCAGGAGAGCTCAGGATTCAGTCTGGGCTAGCAGAACAAGCTGACAGCAGGATGAGAAGCTAAAGCTTCTCAATCCTTATCACTCATCTAGGTGATTGCTCCACATGCTTCTTGTCACCACCTCAATAGCACTATTTTGCAATGGTATACAGAGGATGAGAGTTAGCTTCATCCCAAAGGAACTCCTCTTGGGACATCTGGTCACATGGCATGTAGGAAGTGGGTTAATGAATAAGCATTCAAAGAGGAAATGTTGAAGCATCACTGGCCTGCACTGCAGAACTGAGATCCCTTAGCTTAGTATTTAAGTGTTCCACTCCTCAGCTTCGTTCAAGATCTTAGATCTCTATTGACCTCAATTTCCCCATCTGTAAAATGAGAAGAAAATGATCAGAGAGGTCCCTTCCAAGGCCTGATGGTTTAGCATGCTTCTCTTGGACATGAGTTCCTTCCTCCAGCCAAATTGATCTAATTACTTTCCTCCCTGTCCCCCACCTACACATAAACTCAAAAGTATTTGCCTTTGATTACACTGGTCCTCTACTAATAATACTACATTTCTTCTCTGCTCTTTGAAATGACATATAGCCTTCAATGATCAATGGAATTTCTATTCCCATTCTTCTTTCTTATTGGTTCCAGCTGAAAATATTTCCTTTTGGGGGCACCTGGGTGGCTCAGTCAGTTAAGTGTCTGCCTTCGGCTCAGGTCATGATCTCGGGGTCCTGGGATCGAGCCCCGCATTGGGCTCCCTGCTCAGTGGAGAGCCTGCTTCTCCCTCTCCCTCTGCTGCTTGTGCTCTCTCTCTCTATCTCAAATAAATAAATAAAATCTTAAAAAAATAGAATAAAATGGCTGCTTTAAAAGAAAAAAAAGAAAGAAAATATTTCCTTTTTATAAACCCCTGGGCATGTACTATCTCATCTAGGAGTTTGTAAACTATAACCTGAGGGCCAGATTCAGGCCATGGGCCAAATCTGTTTGTTTTTATAAAGTTTTATTGGAATACAACCATGCCAATTAATTTACATTTTGTTTATGGCTGCTTTTACTGCAAGACTACAATGGCAGGGTTGAATAGTTATTAACAAAAACAGTATGGCCCACAGTTTATTGTCTGGCCCTTTACAAAATAAGTTTGCCAACTCCTGACCAATCCATGCTTCTCAAACTTGATCTTTATGTACAGAGATCCAGGCTGAGATCCAGACAGAAGATATCCAAAGCCACAGATGAATATAGTGTATCTTCTTGCAGCATCAATTTTACTAGAAGAATGGGGGGGAAGGGAAATGGTTAATGGAATAGAAATGTGGACATTAAAGCAAATATATTTATATTACAAAACGGAATCCAGCATTTGCATGAAATTGTAACTGAAAATCCTGAATGTGACCGAAATTCCAAGCTTCAGAAGGGCCTCTTCACATTGTTGCTACTCCTTCACTGTTAAAATATTTTAGTATAAAATTTTGGGGAAAACACATCTATGATATTAAATTTGAAGTGAAGGCACATGAGTTTGTGTATCCTTATCATTTCTGACATAGTGCTTTACTATAAGAACTTCCAGAAGGGATGGGGTCATTTATCAAGGTAAATCCTAAAAGGTCCTCCCCTGTCAGGATGGTTAATGGGGTCCTGCCGAATGGCAGGACCAGAGGACTTGACCTGCAGAGTAGGGGATTTATTAGTGCCTTGACTGTAGCTATGGCAACAAAAAATAATAACATTTTGTTACATTAATAATATTTGCAATAATGCTATTGCCAATTCAAAGCACAAATCAGTTCCTTCCTGAGCTGAAGGCAGAACCAACCACACCAGTGAAGAGGCAATGACCTAGTTGTTTTGTTTTTTTTCTCTTTTTTTTTCTTTTATTTATTTGCTTATTCATTTAGGAGGAAGAAAAGGTAAAGGAGATACTATAAAGTTTACTCCAACCCTGGCTGACACCACCACGGCTGTTAGTGTCCCCCCACCCCCATCATTTCACTCACCCCAAATAAGCCCTATTGCATAAAATGGTGATCACCCCATTTTGTGTTTGATGTTGTTGTTTTTCTTTGTTTTGTTTTTAAAAGGCAAACATCCCTAGGAAAAGATAGCACATAATATTACCAACCTCTTAGTAGGAACTGGGGGGTGATTTTGGCACTGGGGAGTGAAGGGCGGAAGGCAGCCCCAGACTCCTAGCTGGGTTTGGAAGATCTGAGGCCAACCCCAATTCTGGCATTGACCTGCTGGGCCAGCCCGGGTGAGCCACTTGTCATTTCTGCACCTTCATTTTTCTTTCCTGTAATATGAAAGTAGGGAGCTGGGTGACCTCCAGGAGCATTTCCAGCTGTAAGATTCAACAGTTGAAGACAGCATAATTAATGGAAAGATCAAGGCCATGACTGCATGGGGAGGCCTCAAAAACCTAAACCAGACTGGAAAAGGTTAGTTGCAGAGTGACTTGTACTGTATGATACCACCCTAGTTTTTTAATTTAATTTTGGGGATAGGTAACATTGTCCATCCACATTGCTCAAAAGAATAAAATACATTTAAAAGTCTTCCTTTCTGCCTTCATCCCACTTCTTTCTTCTCACATACAAAACTGTTACTCATTTTTATATGTAAACTTTCGGAGTTTCTTATGTACATACAAACATGGATAGATAAGCTTATTTTCCCCTTTGCCACACAAAGGTAGCAGACTATACATATTCTTCTGTGCTTTGCTTTTTTTTTTTTAATTCAATATGTATTGGAGGAATTTCCATATAAGCACAGAGAGTATCTTCATTCTTTTTTTCTAATTGGGATGCACCACAATTTATTCAACCAGCCCCTATTGATGGATGTGTGGATTATTTCCAGTCTTTTTTTTTTTTTTAAGATTTTGTTTATTTATTTGAGAGAGAGAATGAGAGAGAAAGCACATGAGATGGGGGGAGGGTCAGAGGGAGAAGCAGACTCCCTGCCGAGCAGAGAGCCCGATGCGGGACTCGATCCCTGGACTCCAGGATCATGACCTGAGCCGAAGGCAGTCGCTTAACATACTGGGCCAGCCAGGCGCCCTCTGGTCTTTTTTATTACAAGCAATACTTTGAGGAATAACCTTAAACACATGTGCTTTTGAAAATGTACAAATATATCTACAGACAGATTTCCAGAATGAAATTTCTTTTGTAATTTTGTGCGTTTGCATTTTTGATGGAGATCGTCAGATTGCCCTCTCCAGAGAAGACATGAATTCAGTCACTCACAATCAAAGTTGCAGTGTCTCTTTCCCCACGGCCTCTTCTACACACTGAGTTAACAAATCGTCAGTCTCGGCCAGTTTCACAAGTTAAAAAAAATAGTGTCTCAAGGTGACCTTAATTTGTATTGCCCTTTTGATGAATGAGACAGTGAGTTTTTTCTTGTTGTTAACAGCTGTTTGTATTTTTTTCTCTGTAAATGAATACTTTTAGCCATTTTTTATATATGTAAATGCTTAAAACACAGCAGGCTATAGATCATTTATGGCCGTGGACACACAGCGAAGGGTGGGAGGGACACTCCCGCTCCATAACCTCAATTGAGAGATTGGTTGCCTCCAAAGAGGAAGGGAGGGGAATGAGACGGGGGAGGGACACAAAGGGGTTCCCACTGAGTATGTGACATTTTATTTCCTTTTTGAAAAGACATGAGGGGCACTGGGGTGGCTCAGTCGGTTGAGCATCTGACTCTTGATTTCAGCTCAGGTCATGATCTTGGGGTCATGGGATTGAGTCCTGCGTCATGCTTTGTGCTGGGCGTGGAGCCCGCTCAAGGTTCTCTCTCCTCTGCCCCTCCTCCACTCTCTCTCTCTCTCAAAAGAAAAAGACACGAAGAAAACACAGCAGAGAGAAAATAGAAGAGAAAGGAAGGGACAGAGGGAGAAAGAGAAGGAGGGGAGGAGGGAGAGAAGCTGGCAGGGAAAGAGAAAATGGGCTTTAAAAGCAATTGAACATAAAAAAAATTATATGTATATATGTGTATATATATATATATATATATATATATATATATATACACTTTGGCTACTCTAAAAATTTTTCTAAAAATAATTTTTAAAAATACAGAATAAAAGCAATGGAACCTGAACTTGAAGTTCAGCCCTACCACACATACTGTGGCCTTTGGCAACTCTCCCAACCTCTCTCATTCTCAATTTCAACTTTTTTACATCCTATAGGATGTAAATAACGCCTACCTTGCAGAGTTAGCATAATGACTAAAGATAATCCTTGTAAAACCATGATTAGCACATCACCATGGCTCAACAGTTACATTAGAATTGTAATATTAATTTGGTTCTTATTATTCAAATATATACAATGCCTCAAGCCAAAAGAAATGTCTGGTGACTTTTCTTGGCTCAACTACCTCTTTTCCCTGTTGGGTTTCCCAAGCAGTCTTCTTGATGATCCCACGCCAGTGTCATCCCCAGAGCTGTCTGACTGGGCAGCCCGGGTGTGAGAGAGGCGAGGGTGTGGTAGCGGGCAGGGAGGGGGAGTTTCCTCTGTGTTGCAAGCCCCGTTCTCAAGAGCTGTGACCTCTATTAGCACACGATGAGACTATGGCTTCCCGCTGTGGCAGCATCTAGAAAGTCCAAGCCCAATACACCCCTTCTCTAAGGGCAAACCGTGGTCAAGAGTCTCCCTGTCATCCCTCTATAGGGATGACCTACGGGCCAATTACAACTGCGGTTCACTCAAAACCTGTAATCCCTATGTCCTCAGAAGCAGACGTTTTCTCCTTCTCCCCCTAGTTTCTGTGACATCTTGGGGCAGCAGACCACCCCGCCCCGCCCCACCCTGCAGAGTTACCACAACCTCTTATTGCCTCATTTCCCCAGACAAGATTCCTCTGCTGTAAACACCTTTTATCAGAACGGGAAAGATTCAAGCAGTGAACTTTATAGAGTCTTTCTTCTGCCTTTGGGTTATTTCCTGAGTTGAAATTGTTTCTATTCTTTTTCATTATTTTGATCCTAACACATCAGAAAACTAAAGAGGAGGGAAGAAAGGGCAAGAAAGAGAGAGAAGGGGGGAAAGAAGATGGCGAAGGGGCAAAGAAAAAGATTTAAAATAGATGGCATCTTAGCAGTGTGACGTAGACAGTCTGGAGAGGAGGCTCTGGAAGTGACCTAAAGGTCCACGTTGGACACCCCCGGGTCCCTGATTAGTGGCCAGACCCATTCTGGGAGCCGATGCCAGGTGCAGAGAGAACCTCAAGTATCGCTTGCTCTGATAACATCTGGAAGCTTCATCGAGCCAGCAAAGACAGCATCCTCCAATTATTGGCAGCAATGGGCCGATAACAACCCACCAATCAACTCATGAAAATCTTGGGGGGGATAACTATTATGATCATTCGTGGCCTGGGAAGGTTGCTTTATCCTCGGCAGAAATGATCTAAAGGGAAATCGTAAGACACATGAAGTTGAACTTTCTTGGCATTTGTGAGTATTTCTCTCTTCCTTCAGCGACCTACATACCGTAAAGCCGAGAACCTCTCTCTGCAGCATCATTCTCAGGCCTGCCAACATATTTACCGCCAGTGCCTCATCTCTCTTCTCTTCGTCCAAATTTCTATTTCGGAGGGCTTATTTCCCAGAGCTCTTTGCTGGGAGACAACTGCCTGCTCCGAGAAACCAATTCATGCTCATGATGTCATGGTAGGCAAAATAATAACCCACAAAGGTATCCATGCCCTAATCCCCAAGATCTTTCCATCTTTAAAGGAGAATGTGTGGGTGGGATTAAGGTTAAGGACCCTGAGATGGGGAGAATATCCTGGATGATGCAGGTGAGCCCAGTCTAAGTACTTGAGTCCTTAAATGTGGAGAACTTTTTCTGTGGATCAGAGAGTGTTGGGAGACCTTGAAGACAGAGGAAGTGGGCATAAGTCAAGGAATGTGGGTGACCTCTAGAAGCTGGAAATGGGCCTCAGTGACAGATGGAAAGGAAACAGAATCCCAGTCCTATAGACACAAGGGATTGAATTTTGCCAATAACCCAAATGATCCAGAGGAGGCAGATCCATTCCTAGAATCTCCAGTAATGAACACAGCCCTACTGACACCTTGATTTTGGCCCAGTGAGACCCATGTCAGAAGTCTGACCTATAGAACTGTAAGGTAATAAATGTGTGTTGTTTAAACCACTATATTTGCAAAAATGTGTTATTTTCTAGCAATAGTAAACTAATAAAGATGCCAAGATGAGACTCAGTCAACACGGTTTCCAGTCAGTTTATTTTCTGAAGCAACTATTATGCTACCAGATGAGAAAAATACTCTTGTTCATGTTTTGGAACAGGCAGGTTGTTTTATAATTCACGTGTCGTCCACTTTGTTCATTCACCTGTTCCATAAACATTTATGGGATGCCAACTATGTACTAGACACATAGCTTCCTACACATATGCCTCCTTCTAGATCGTGTCTACACAAGTGGATTCAGTCAGCAAATCAGTCAACAAGTATTCATTGAGCATCTATAGGTATTAGGTACAAGGGCAACTCAATTAAAATTCACCGAAAGGATCTTTCAGCTGCCTGGGGAAGGCTGGGAAGCCTGAGATTCCAATTCTGCAAAGGAAGACTAGAATGAGACAGCATTTGAGCCTGCCTCCACAAGAGTTAGGAGGCATTACTGCCTCCCTTTTACATATGCAGAAACTGAGACTCAGAGGAACAAATTGGCCAAGTCACAGTGCTCCTAAATGATAGAGCTGGAATTTTTTTTAAAGATTTTATCTATTTATTTGAGAGAGAGAATGAGAGAGAGAGAGAGAGCACGAGAGGGGGGAGGGTCAAAGGGAGAAGCAGACTCCCCACCGAGCAGGGAGCCCGATGTGGGACTTGATCCTGGGGACTCCAGGATCATGACCCGAGCTGAAGGCAGCGCTTAACCAACTGAGCCACCCGGGCGCCCCAGGAGCTGGAATTTTTGTCAAGTTTTCAATTGTAAAATACACATTACATAAAATTTACCATTTTAAAGCACACATACAGTTCACTAGTATTGAGTACATTCACATTATTGTGCAACTAATCTCCAGAACTCTTTTCATCTTGTAAGACTGAAACTCCATACCCATTAAATAATTCCCCATGCCTCCCTCTCCCCAGCCCCTGGCAACCACCACTCTACTTTCTGTCTCAGTGAATTTCACTATTCTAGATACTTCATGGAAGTAGAACCCTACAGTATATTTTGTGCCTGGCTTCTTTCACTTACCATTCTATCCCCGAAGTTCATCCATATTGTACCAGTGTCAGAATTTCCTTTATTTATTTTTTTTAAAGATTTTATTTATTTATTTGTCAGAGAGAGAGACAGAGAAAGAGCACAGCAGGGGGAAGGCAGACTCCCTGCTGAGCAGGGAGCCCGAAGCGGGACTTGATCCCAGGACCCTGGGATCATGATCTGAGCTGAAGGCAGACACTTAACCGACTGAGCCACCTAGGTGTCCCAGAATTTCCTTTATTTTTAAGGCTGGCTAATACTCCATTGTATGTATATACCACATTTTGTCCATCCACTCAGCCATTGATGGACACTTGGGTTGCTTCCATTTTTTGGCTACTGTGAATAATACTGCTATGAACATGGGTGTACAAATATCTTGGAGACCCTACTTTCACTTTTGGTTATGTACCAGTAGCGCTGGAATTTGAACACAGATCTCTGACCCTGACATTCATTCTATTTCCAGGATGCCCCACAGCCTGGGTAAAGCTATGGCTTCCCATGCTGCAGCTAACCAAATACACGAAATGTTTTTGCTCACATTCCATTCTACACAGGTCAGATAGAGCTAGTTTTGTTCTATGACTTCCCAGTGATTAAAATGTAATGTGATGTGCTGCACTAAGAATAAAACTCCAACTCCTTGGCCCCATATGATCTGGCCCCTACCTACCTTACTAATCTCTTTTCCAACCATTTGCTAGACTTCAGTCATGCTGGCTCTATTTCTATTCTTCAAACACACTGAGCTGGTTCCTACCTCAGGGCCTTTGCATTTGCTGTGCCTTCTCCTTAGAACTTGCATAACTGGCTCCTCCTCATCATTCAGGTCTCAGCTCCAATGTGGCCTCCTCAAAGAGGCCCTCCCAGACCACCCTGTGTAAAGTAGTACCTGCTATCACCATCTATCACATTGTTCTATTTTCTTCATAATCAGCTAAAATTTCATTGTTGTTTTCTAGTTTATAACCTGTCTCCCTCACAAGAATGTAATTTTCACATAGAGATCTTATCTATCTCTTTTTCCCAATATGCTCAGAGCATAGAACCATGTCTGGCACATAGTTGGTGCTTATTAAATATTTGTCAAATAAAGAAATGTATAAGAATCTTCATTGCAGCATTGTTTATTGTACCAAAAAAAAATGGAAAGTGTCAATGTCTATCAATATGAAATGGTTAAGTAAATAAATATGGAAAATTCTACAGCCATTGAAAAGAGTTAAGAGAAATTGTAATTATTGACAGGAAAGAATGACTTCAAGGTATGATTGATTTTTTTAAGCAAATTGCAAAATAATAAGTATGCTATAATTCTAGTTTGGTAAAATATCAAAAATATATGTCTGTATCGATGTTTGGAACTATACTTATGAGCCCTCATGCTTGGGGAACAAGACTGGAGACAGAAGAGAGAGATTTTTCTTTTCACTTCATATACCCTGTATTGTCAAAACGTTTTACAATTAGCTTCAGTTGCTTTGGGGATGAAAAAAATATATTACTATTTTTATTGAACTGTTCAGGAGAAAAGTATACTGTGTTTATAATTTACTTTGAACTATAAAAAAAGATAAGATGGATTGACAGATGGAGAGAGGACTAGATGGTTGGGTTGATATGTGATAGAACAAGTATAGCAACATCTTCCTTATAAAATCTAGATGTGAATATATGGGTGTTCACTGTACAAGGTCAATTTTCTGTATGTTTGAAAATGTTCATAATAAAACTGGGGGGTGGAAATCTTACTTATTCAATGCACATTTCTCAAATGCCTGTTATGTGTCAGGCATGCACTGTAAGTTTCATTTTATTTCTAGGCTGCTAAAGCAGCACCTAAATGGTATTTGGCTCAAATGTCCCCTCCCCTTCATTCATTCTACCGTTTATTCCACAAGCCAGTCCATGGCCCTCCTACCGTCCTAAAAAAATAAGACCCATCATTGCAGTTGCCTCCATATGGATTTAGGGTTCCCTGTATTAACGAGACCCGTGTGCCAGGTGGAGCGTGGATCAGCATGTTAAAGAATCTGTATGTGCTCAAGTGCAGCAGGAAGTAGGCGGCACACTCGAAACAGCTGGAGAGAGTCAGAGGAGGGACTGTACACAGAGTTGTGGACAAAGTAAGGAAGCAGCTGGGAATGAAGACACACCCAGGGAAGCCATTACTATCCTTCATGCTTAGGTCTGCAGGAGCCAGGTGAGAGTGATGTTCATAGAGCTCAGGCCCCCGGAAGATGCGGTTGTAGGAAGCAGCCCTTCCAAGGTTGTAGCAGAGGATTAATGTCCCTACTTCTCTCTTTTCCCACACACCCATCTGCTGAGACCTCCCACTGCCAAACCCCACTGGAAGCCAGAGAGCAGAGGCATCCAAGTGACGATGTCTTTGGAGGTCTCAGCCTCCCCACTCATGAAGCAAGGCAGAGCATGCATCTGGGGGTGGGGCAGGGGCAGGGGCAGGCGATCAGAAAAAAAAATTGGGGCAAAATACTATAACTAGAAGAGATGAATCAAACTGACCTTATAATTTATCAGGCAGTACGGGACACTTAGAGAATGAAAGAAGTTATCATCAATAATTATACCAGATCTATAGGCAAAGCCAGGACTATATGGCCACTCTCCTTTAATCAGCTATGCCCGTCCCCTCAATTTGCAGATGAGGACTGAAGAGACCCAGAGAGGTAAAGTGACCTGATGAAGGTTGCACAGCCACTCAGGAGCAGAGGTGGAAAAAGTCTCGACTGCTGAGACCGAGACCAGGGCCTCTGATGCTTCATCTGTTGGTGGTTCTGGGGCTCAGTGGAACACACCCCCAGTCCGCTGCAATGCCCTCACATGACTCTGGGGAAAAGACAGCTCATGTTTCAGTCCCAAGAAGCATGTGGTTTTGAGCTGCTCTTTTTCTCTTAGGTTTCTTCCCCCTTTATGTGGTCAGATAGTGGGCTGGCAAGCGGGGAAGCCCTCAGGGATCGTGGGGTTTCACTGCTGTTTCATTACATAAGGGAAAGCCCTACAAAGGAGAGAATGAAATACAGACGGAGCAAGGCCATCTGACAAGCTCCTTGGCTGGGCCCGGCACAGTCTCAGTCACCCTCGGGGCTCCGTTCTGGGAAACCGTCTTTCAGTATACTCCTTGTTCAACAACTGTTTCTTGAGCATGTGCTAGGTGTCAGGCACCTGGTACATAAGAACGGATGGCAAAGACAGGCTCACCGCTCTTACAAAGATCGCCTTAAGGGTGTCAGATAATAAACATTCTTACAAATAAATTAATTACAGATGTGGTTAGTGCTAGACAGGAAACATAGTGCCCTGATGAACGGTAGTAATAGCTGACATCTATAAAAGTCATCCTTTGTCCACACCACTTTATGAAATAGATTACAGGTTTCCCCCACTATCCAAAAGTAGAACATTCCTAAGAAATGGCATCAGGCGAAAAGCATCCCCCACTTTCTGAAAGTTCACATTACACCACTTTGTTTTTTACCAAAAAAAAAAAAAAATACTTTGTTAGTATGGTAGTGGCTTTTTTATAAACATACTTCGTTAGCATCGTAGTGGCTTTTTTATAAACATACTTTGTTAACATCGTAGTGGCTTTTTTATAAACATACTTTGTTAGTATGGTAGTGGCTTTTTTATAAACATACCTTGTTAGCATGGTAGTGGCTTTTTTATAAACATACTTTGTTAGCATGGTAGTGGCTTTTTTATAAAAATACTTTGTTAGCATGGTAATGGCTTTTTTATAAACATGAAAATCCTCTGCAGATTTCTTTTAGTTAGTGAAAACAGGTGCTTATGTAGGTCTTTTGTAAAAGTGAAGTGAACTTGAACTTCCAGAAAGTGGGGAATACCTGTATTAATATTTCCATCTTACAGATGTGGGAACTGAGGCACAGACAGGTTAGGTGATTGTCCAAGGTCAAGCAGCCGGTATGTGTCAGAGTTGAACTTGAACCCAAGAGTCTTGCTTGGAAGCCTGAGTTTTGAACCACTTGCTATCTTGGGCGCTAAGAGGCTCAGAGTGAGTGCATACTTTCTGTGGGTCAGGAAGGCCTTTCTGAGGAAGGGGCACATAAGCTGAGGTGAGGCGGAACAAACCATAGGAAAACCTGGCAGAATGTTCTAGGCAGAAAAGGAGCATGTGTCAATAGACAAAGGTGGGAAAGAGACTGATGTCTTCTGTAGTCCATCCGAAGTCCCAGGAAATTGGGGAAGAGGCTGCAGTTTATTCTAGGAGCACCCTACGTGGTGTCTTTGCAGACAGACATTTTTCTCAGGTGATCCTCAAACAGCCTGGTCATGCCAGTCGAGCAAGCGTTATTATCCGTGTTTTACAGAACACGGTGAGTTGTTTCTGGGCCCCCACGACTTTGGAACTCCTGTCAAGTGCTCCTTCCACTAAACCTCACAGCTGAGGAAACAGCCTCCCCTTTGCTGTCCTGATGGTCCCTAAATTACAATGCACCTCTGTATCCCCGGAAACTCCTCCCACCTCAGAATTTACCTCTCTGGCCAACAACTTAATTTCTAGGGGAATCTGATAAACTAAACAAATCTGTTCTCGTCTGCTAATGGGTACTAAAGCCATGTTGGAAACCTAGAAGCAACTTGTTTTTCTATGCCTGTGAGAACTTAGAACTTCCTCTCTCCCAGTCATCAGATCAGCCTCCAGCTATTAGCATTTCCTTCTCTGCCAAAGTGGAAGTCATTAGCTGATTCACAGCCCATTCCCAGAGGAGCGTGGCCAGGGCTTTTGAACTTGGGCCTTTGGTTACCAGGTAGCAGTTTGCAGATGCCAATACACCAAGCACGGTTCAAGTCAGCTAATTCCTCATCTGTGAATATGAGCTTGTCCACGTTCAGAAACCACCTCCAGGAGATGGGGCCGGTGGCCCAGTTCCCCAGAGCCTCTCAGCATCTCATTGCAGCCTTTTGAGTCCCAAACATATCCACCCCCACAGCTCAACGTGTCCCACTGCCCACCTTGACCTTGGGGCCCAGGCACACCAGACCCTCCCTGCTGCCGCTCTGTTGGTGCCACGCCCCCTACCTTCTTCCCTGGGCCTTCTCCTTTACACCTGCTACAACACAACCCGACACCACTCGCCGGGAAAACCTTGCCTGACTGAGTCTGTGTTACATGTCCCTTCTCTGTGCTTCCGTAATCATAATGAATAACATGTTTTTGAGGGTCTCATACTCCACACACTCTGTTAAACATTTTACATGGATCCTCTCAATCAGATAGTAATTCAGAGACAGATTCTGTCATCCTATTTTACTATTGAAGTAACATGCCCCCACGACTGAGCAGAAAGAGCTGCAGGCAGGATATAAACCCAGGCAGTCGGACTTCAGGATCGGGATCATCACTAGCCCTTGTGCTCACTGGCACAACTAACATTTAATGGTACTGAAGGTAGACCTCCCATAGCTCTGAACCATTCATATACATTTTCTCACTGAATGTTCGTAAGAGTCCTATAAAATTGAGTCACTGCAAAGGAGGTGCTATTATTAAGTCCATTTTGAGGGTGAGAAAATCGAGGCACAGAAAGGTTTAATTAGTTAGCTCATCCCCACATTCAGCAAATGCACTTAATATACCGCCATGTGCTAAAATTGCCCAGATTAGCTGAGGGGTCAGTAATCTACCCAACATCCCCTCTCCTCCTCCTTCATAATAACGAAGAGTCTACTGTTGGAGGGAGCACTGTGCCCAGTTTGATAAAAGATAAAACTAAACAAAAAACCTCTCCCAGCCACCTTTGCAGATAGGATAGCAGATGAAGCGTAAATCGGTACTTTAGTGCTGAGCTTCCAGGAAAGTGATTTGAAGGGGGCACACTCAACTAACATTGTACCCATTTGCATTTTCCCCTTCCTCCTTCTTCCTGCCTGAGATCTGAAGCCTGGATCTCCAAGAGCCACTTTCTGACCAGGAAGCAATCCTACAGAGCAAAGGTAGAGAGGAAGAAAAGAAAGAACCCAGGGTCCTGGTGACGGCACAGAACCAGACCAGCCCCGGGATGCCCAGCTCCAAACTTAAAGGAGTTTGTTAGAAAAATAAAGACTTTCTTGTTTAAAGGCTGTTGCTTTGATTCTCTAGTACTTAAAGCCAAATGCAACTGCCAACTCATTTACTTTGCAATGTGTCTGACTGAGCATCCCACGGAGCCATGAGGTCCTCAGGAGTGAACCCGAAGTCCCCTTTGTCTTCGTACCTATGTCAGGAACGGTCACCTTGCCCATTGTGTTGACCTCAGTCAACCCTGACCTTCTTGCCATTTTACTCACTCCCCATGCAGGCAAAGGAGGTGAAGTTAGAAACAGACATTCCCCTCCCCTGGCACAGAATTCAGGAGAAAGGAAAGGAAAGCACGAAGGGGAAACAGCTGGCTCCAACGTGTCAGGCACAGGCACTGCGAAGGATCAGCCCAGCTTCCATGCTGCCCGGGTCTGGGAGGGGCCGTGCTGCTGGCTGTGGGCCAGGAGCATCTCTCACTCCTCTGCGTCAGGCCGGGACCGGGCCGTTCCTCGGCCTGGGAAACCCCAGGGCCAGGAGCCAAATTAAACCTGGAAAGTGAAGTCAGCAGAGTACCTGAGCCAGAGCCCACTGTCAACTTATGCAAAACAACCAGGCTCCCAAGTCTTGCAATTTGTGGAATTACATCTCCACCTTCTCCACGCCGCACCCGAAATCCTGCCACAAGGTCTGTGATGCCAGGGAGATGTAAGGCTTGCTCCGCCCATGGCCCTAGGATGGTGACTGCACTGGCTATTGAAGAAAATCAACCTCTGGAAGCCTCGAGTTCCTCATCTGTACAGTAGAAATAATACTGCCTAGCCCGTGTCCATTACAGGGAGCTGGTGAGGGGTCAAATACAACAGTGATCAAGAAACCCTTTCGTAAACAGTAAAACATCATACAAACCCAAGATAGTGTGTGTATTCATTTTTTCTGGTCCCTCAGCTTCCACAATTATGAAAAACTCTTTCCAGGTCCCACATTTCATGTTCATGAACATCTTTTCTACACTCAAATGTAAGCCATTGATAAAAGGCTTTTCTGAAATGGAAAAGGTAAGAATAAGGTAGGGGTTTTACAGGAGTGGAGCGAGAAAGCAAAGAGTAAGGAAGACAAAAATATATAAGAACAAGACCACACCATTGTTACAATCTGTAGCCTGCAGGGGTGGAAGAAGGCAAAGATAGATGAGGTTTGGTGGTTGGTTGGTTTGCTTGTGATTTCTCTGAGGATGGAAGAGTCAAGCGTGCAGGTGGTCTTCCTTAGTTTAGATAGTTAGAAGAAATTAACAGTAGTTAGTTCCTTTCAGGGAAAAGGCCTGAAAGTTCAAGGGAGAGAGACTTTCACTCTTTATACCTTTCTGGGTATTTTTTTTTTCCTTTTTACCACAAATGTACTGTTTTACCTTTTAAAACATATTTATATGTGTATTAGGAGTTTAGAATGTGATTAACAAAAATATTACTACATGACTTTAAAATTGTCATGGTTCTCATCCCCGCACCCCACGCACCCCCTGCCACCTCCCACCCACCGTGGGGCCACCACATAATACAGAACCCGGAGGATTTAGTCCAATCATTAGGCTCTGGCCGTCTTACTGATGCCCCATTTGGAGGGAAACACGCCTGGGTCATGTGCCCATTCCTGCTCAGCCTTGTGCCGGGTGCTGCCCCTAGGGTGTAGTTGCAGGGATAGGGCACGGAAATGTGAATTCCCACTATTTGTCAATCCCCCAGGTCAAGATCAGAAGGGATATACTTTAACCCAACTATGGCATTAAGTCACGGGAGGAGTTGCCCATTAGCTAATGTGTCCATTAGAAGAGGTTAGCTTGTCTGATTAGCTCACTGCCACCACCCACTCCAACCAACAGAAAGCAGAACCTGAAGATAACTAACGAAGAATGTGCTAGTTTTGATGGGAGGCAAAAATTTAAATATTGGAGCTCAAAAGGACCTAAGAGATGATCTAATCAGGAGGCTGTAAGTTTAAAAGCTCTGGCTTTATTGACCCTGTTTACTGTTGCAGTGGTGTGTTTTTTTCGCATCTGAATGTCTTCATTTGCACTTTACATTGACTCACCCAACTCTCCCTGTTGTCCTTTTTCCTGACTGCCTTCCATAGCCATGTTATCTGCTTGGCCCATGAAGTGGCCCATCCAGGGCCAGGGTCCTGCCTTTTGGTACCTATTCTGGTGTCCTTCGATTAGTGTTGATCATCTAAGAGGATGCCAACACTAGATGCCCACAAGAGATGCAAGGCACCTCAAGGAGAACGGGATACAAAAAGGAGTAGAAAAAACTGGACAGACAGCACAATCTCTCCGAATCTCAGGAACCTCTGAGTATCTCCTATAAAATGGAGCTAATAGTGCCTATTATAGAAGTTGGGGGGAAATCAGATCTGAAAAGGCATGTGAATTGCCTGGGATACAGAAGACCTTCACTGAAAGTTTCTTTCCTTTCCTTCTCAGAGATTCAAGATGCTTCTCAACACTTGAGCCTTGTGGCTCCATATCCCTTACCTAAAGAAGTAAGTAAGTAGCAAATATGATCAGGGGGCTTCAGAGAGGTGAATGGAGGCAGAGAATTAAGACGTTCTCTGCCCCCAGCCCCTGCACTTGGGGCAGGTGCTTCCACTATGGCGGTCACCCATTTGCCCAGCCAGTATCAGCAGTATGCCACCAGCTCTACCCAGGAGCTAGCTACTGCACGGTGTTGATACTGCTGGTATCGGCAACTGATTCTGTACAAGTGGGCCAAACAATGGCAAAGACCAGTCATTCCAAAAAAGCCAAGAGCTTTCTCACTGGTTTCTTTCCCCGGCTTTATTCTTTGAGAGAACACTATAACCCACAGCTGATACTTGGCTTCTGGGTTGTCCCCTGGGTTAGTTCACAGTTGGCCCATGGACTCCAACCCAGCCAACCATCTCAGCAACCTAGCTGAATGGGGGCAAATTAATTGTTTGAAGTCATGGAAAGCCGTACATCCTGGGCACCATATAACCTCATGAGCTGGGTGCCCAAAAAGACTGCCCAGCTCCAGCTGGCTGGTCCACCTGAGAGATTCCTGTGTCCTGGGCCAGCCTTCTGTGCTGGTCTGCTATACTGAACATTAACCCAGTTTCAAATGACTAAGTATTCAAATTGCCATGTGAAACCAGGGGCTCTGGTCCTGACTGAAATCTCGGCATTTCTGTCACTAGTAAACAGTGACCTTACATCTGAGCCTCTCTCTTCTTTCACTCTCTCCTCACGGTATTATCTTTCTTTGGATTTTCCATGGAGTTTCCTTTCTTAGCAGCTGGTTCCTTGGGTTTTTATCATTTTACGCTAATTTCCTCTTTATCACTAGCCTAACTCTTACTCTTGCTTCTGTCTCCTCTACATTACTTTCTTCCTCCTTCCTTCCTTCCTATCTCCTTTCTGTAAACATTCCTTGAAATGTTTCTGCTCTTGATGAGAAGTGAAGAAATCAGTCCGAGAGAGAGGGGAGACAAAGTAGAGTTTATTGGTTAAAAGCAGAAGGTTTGGTGTCAGCTCTGAGTATGAAGCTAAGATTTGCCCCTTAATAACCGAGTGACTTTGGGCACATGATCTAACCAATCTGAGCCTTAGTTTCCCCATCCTGACAGCAGGTGAGCCAATCAATACTCATTTCATGGGATAAAACATAATGTTGTGTATGTAAATTAGTTTGTTTGCAAAGTGGCTAGTGTATGATATATTCTAAATAAAATTCAACTTGGGGTGGGGGTGTATGAACACAATCTCTGTTCTCTATCTTGATTAAAATCAACAGGGTTCCAACTGGGTTTCTTGAAGGACTAAGTCTCCAAGACTTGCCAGGGATGGGAAGGCACAGGGTAGGTGGCAACAGGCTCAGCTTACTTATCCTTCCACCTTTAAAACAGATTCCATTTTCTCTCTTTTGTATATTGGGTCTCTGAATAACATTCTGAAATAAGGCTCTCATGGAAAAATTTTTCTGGGACTGGCTTAAACTGATTTTTTCACCTGTCCTCTGGCCAGAATCCTATCTTTGTTCACTTCAAATGAGTAGGTCCCTGCCACATAGAACCTGCTAGATTATTGTTGCACTCCGTATTGCTTCCTTGCAATTTGAAGCCTGTCTCCATCCATTAAAAAGTGTACCTGACATTTTGTATTCTGTAAAGAAGACATAGAGGAGTTTGACCCACCCAGCAGACTTTGCTGGGAGTTGGTTTCATAGGCTTTGACCATCAAGTAGTGAAAGATGGTGTATTAAATGCTTGGTTGCTTTTGCAGAAAGACAACTGCCCACTTTCTTTACCATTTGAGAAATGTGGTTACACCCAGAATTCCACACAAGACCCTGTGGTTGCAAATTGAATCTGAAAAAGTGTTGTCCTTACTAAACAATGTTGTTTCACTACCTTAAAAAAGTTTTATCTTAAAAAATAAAAAAGCCTGACCTTATTGAAAACAGACCACAAACAAAGATCATCTTTATAACCTGTAATTCCTTCAATGATCCCCGGGGAGGGGGGGGAAGGCTTCTAGAGCCCGATGCTCACAAACACGTGTACAGCCTTCAATCAGATTCTAGGCTAGTGGCAGGTAAATTCAAATGCCTCCTTCTCCCCTTGGACCCATTTTGCATCTCCACATTTGCATCCCTTGTGTTTTGCTAAAGGGCATAGGAAGTTGCAGGGAAGGTGCCTAGGGAGGAGAATCCTACAAGGTTAGCTGTCCCCGTGGTGAGCCCACATGAAAGTGCAGGTGGTTCAGGTGAGCCCCTGTAGGGCTAATGTTCATGAAAGACCATGTGTACAGCCAGCACTGCTTGAGGACCCAGGAAACCAAGAGAGACGTTTGACTGAAAGCTCGGTGGTAGCATAGCTCATGACAATATATCAGTGTAGACCCAGTGCCTAACTCGGTTGGCTGTTGTGGCTGTTGCCTAACTGTTGTGCTGACACACAACAGATACTCAAGAAAGAGCTACTGAATGAATGAGTGAATAAAGAGTTGGGAGAAGAGCCATTCTCCCTGCCTCCCCTACCTACTCCATGGAGGTCCACAGTGGGGCCGATGGCCTTTCTGGTTCCCCTCCTGTTTCCCTCCAGTCCATGCTCCATGCTGCAGCAAGACTGATCCATTTGAAACATAAATCAGGTCTTGTCACTCCCCTTATTCAAACCCTCCACCATGGACTTAAAATATAACCAAAATCTTTGTCTTGGTCTTCCAAGTCTATGTGGTGTCATCCCTGGCTAACTCCAGTGATCTCATTACTTCCTCTTATTCCCTTATTCTCTGTATTCCACCCACTCTGATCTTTTGCCTGGTCCCTGAATAAGCCAAACGTACCCTGCCTCAGGGCCTTTGCACTGGCTGTTCCATTAGCTTGAAACAATCTTCCTCCAGGTTTTTATTTTTTTTTCAAAGATTTTTTATTTATTTATTTGAGAGAGAGAAAGAGAGAGCAGAGTGAGTGGGAGAGAACACAAGTGTGGGGGGGAGGAGCAGAGGGAGAGAGAGAAGTAGGCTGCCTGCTGAGCAGGGAACCCAACTCGGGGCTCGATCCCAGGGCCCTGGGATCATGATCTGAGCCAAAGGCAGACGCTTAACCGACTGAGCCACCCTGGTGCCCCTTCCTCCAGATTTGTTTTTTAAGATTTTATTTATTTATTTGAGAGCGAGAGACAGTGAGAGAGGGAGTACAAGTGGGGTTCAGTGCAGAAGGAGGAGCAGACTCTCCGCTGAGCAGGAGCCTGATGCAGGGCTTAACTCCAGGGCTCCAGGATCATGACCTGAGCTGAAGGCAGATGCTTAAGGGACTAAGCCACCCAGGGGCGCCCCCTCCAGATTTTTAAATGAAAACTTACTTTTTTTGTCATTCAAAACTCACATCAAATGACATCCTCTCAGAGTGGACTTTCTTGCACACCTAACCTAAAGTACCCAACTATTCATCCTCTACTACCACATCAACATTTTCTTCTTCACCATCATAAGCATTCGGGAATGTTTTGCTCATTTAATTTTGTTCACAATTGTCAGTCTTGTGCACTATAATGCAAGCTGTCTTTCTCTTGTGTTCACAATTGGTAATTCTCCCATGCCTGCAACAGAACTTGGCACATAGAGGACCCTCAATAAGATTTTTTTGAATTAATGAATAAATGCAGCCTTGACATCCTGAGGGTTCTGGGCAACACCAAGTGAATTCTTCCAGGGGGCCAATGCATTAGAAGCAGCACACAGATGCTCCAAATAAAAGGACCAAGAAGCAAGAAATATGAATGACAATAGCAACAGAATGACACCAAGAAAATCCTCAAATATTTGCATAATAAACAGCACACGTGTAAATAAGCCACAGATCAAAGGAGAAATAACAGGAGAATTAGACAATATTTTGAACTAAATTAAAATGATAAGAAACCTTAGAAATTTGTAGGATCCAGTTGAAGCAGTGCTTAAAAGGAAATTAATAGCATTAAATGTTCATATTAGGAAAGAAAGGTCTAAAATCAGTTATTTAAGTTTCCTCTTTATGGAACTAGAAAATTAAGAGCAAATTAAACCCAAAGTAAATAAAAGGAAGGAAATAATAAAGATAAGGGCAAAGAAAAAAACATTGAAAGAGAAAATAAATATAGTAAGCAAAGTCAAGGAAACCAACAGCTGGTGCTTTGGAAAGAAAAATGAAATTGGTTAAGTCTCAGGATAGTGACCAAGAAAAAGGATAGAGAACCAAATTACCAATGTTGTGAATGAAAGAGGGATTATCATTGTGAGTAAGGGACAGCAGGGCTAGATAGGGAGACTCTGTGATCAGGCTCACAGAAATCCCAAAAATGTGGAGGTGTGGGGAAACCAGAGATAAGGGAACAACCCAGACCACCCTGCCCTAAGTGTGCAGGGTTGGGTTTCTTTTTTTATGATAATCACCCGTGACCAACAAAGAATAACCAGACCCTAAAAAGGAAGTAAGCCATTGAAGGTGTTATCACTAGTCCTTGCTCAATGGTAATATCAATAGGGATGTTAAAAGGATTTAAGTTCCCTGGTTAGCTTTCTATAAAAGACCAACCCTAAAGGTCCTCATTAGCATACCCTGTTGGCACCCCTCTCACTCTTGAGAGCTTTTTCTGTATCTTCACTTAATAAACTTCTCTATCGCTTTACTCACTCTCCTTTGTCCACGAGATTTATTCTTCGATCCCGTGAGACAAGAACCTAGCTCTCCCGTTTCAATTGCAGATCTATCACACATTAAAAAGGGTAATGTAATATTAAGAACAACTTTCTGGCAATATATTTGACAACTTAGATGCAATAGACAAATTCCTTGTTAACACTCACTCAAGAGAAAAAGGAAAACTTGGAAGGTCTTTCATCTATTAAAGAGATTGTATTCATAGTTAAAATCCTTCCTACAGAGAAACTCCAGGCCCAGATAACTTTCCTAAGGAATTATACCAAACATTTAAAGAAGATACTGAACGGGTTCAGGGCAGTAGCCCCCCACACACACATGCCACTTTGGTATGCGGATTATTTTGAGCTGAAAGTGTTCAAGACCCTGCAGCCTCAAGAGAAACTTTTGCCCCTCCCTTAACTACGTAGAAGAATCTCAAGGGGGCACCTGGCTGACTCAGTTGGTGGAGCATGTGACTTGATCTTGGGGTCTTGAGTTCAAGCCATGTGTTGGGTGTAGAGATTACTTAAAAAATAAAGTCTTTTGTTGTTGTTGTTGTTTAAAGAAGAATCTCAATTGGAATCTCAATTCAAATCGAGAATAAGAGTTATTACCAGAGATAAATTTTATCTGAGTAACACATCTATATGGCAGGACAAACATTTAATTACCAAACATCTGCTTTTCTCCTTATACCCCTGTGAATTGTATTCCTTTCTTTTGAAATCACAGATCCCTCCTCCCTTTCCCTTGTTTGAGGATGACATATATACCTCATTTGCATGACTGTCTTGGAAATTTCTATGTCTATGTGGATTGCCCACATACACTATTAAATTTGATTTTCTCTTGCTAATCTGTCTCATGTCAATTTGATTCTCAGTTCAGCTAGAAGGACCTTGAATAGGACAAGAATTCTTGCTCCCCAATAGTATAATATCAATTCTACATGAACTTGTTTTATGAGGTCAGCATCAACCTGACATTAAAACCAAATTAAAAAAAAATGCAAGATAAAAATACTCTAAATCAAAATCTCTCATGAAACTAAACTCAAAAATTGTTGATAAAATATTAACAAACTAAGTGCAGAAAAAAAAGATTATACATTATGATCAAGTAGGGTTTACCCCAGGAATGCATGGTGGCTCAACACTAGTAATTCGTCATATCAACAGACTGAAAAACAAAATCCATAAGAATGTCAACAGATGGGGGGAGGGGTGGATTTGACTAAGGTCAGTATCCGTTCTTGATAAAAATTAGCAACCGTTTAGGATATAAAGGAACTTCCCCAATCTGATAAAGGACATCTACAAAAGTCCTACAGTTAACTTCATTCTTAATGATAAAAGACTAAGTGATAAAAGACTAAACACTTTTCTCCTAAGGTTGGTAACAAGGCAATGGTGTCTGCTTTCATCACTTCTATTCTACACTGTTTTACAGGTCTTAGCCACTGTATTAAAGGAAATAAAAGAAACAAGAAGGCATCAAAATTCCAAGGAAGAACTGCCTTTATTTGCTAATGATATGCTGATCTACAAACAAAATCCTAAGGAATCTACCAAAAAAAAAAAATCAGAACTCATAAATTAGCTTAGCATGATTGCAAGATACAGAGCCAACATACAAATCAATAATATTACAAAATATGTGCAAGATTTTTATACTGAAAATTACAAAATACTGCTTAGAAAAATAGCTAAATAGAGAGATAAACCATGTTCATTGATCAGAAGATTCAATGTTATTAAGAAGTCAATTCTCCCCAAATTAATCTATAGATTTAATACAATCTCAATCAAAATCCCACCAGGCTTATTTTTTGTAGAAATTGACATAAAACCTTTAAATTTTATACTAAGTTCAAAGGAATTTAAATAGCTAAAACAATTCTTTAAAATATATATCAAAGTTAGAGAACTTATAAATGATTTTAAAACTTAGTATAATGCTATAGTTATCAAGATAGTCTGGTATTGATGGATAGACATATAGATCAACATATCAGAATAGAGTCCAAAAATAGATCCACATGTATTCAGTGTCAACTGATTTTAGACAAAAATGACAAAATAATTTAATGGGGAGAAATAGTCTTTTCAACAAATGGCACTATAACAATTGGATATTCAAATGAGAAAATTATAATTATATATAATATATAATGAGATAATTCTTACCTCACACCATATTCAAAAATTAATTCAAAATGGATCCAGATCTAAACACAATAGCTAAAATTATAAAACTTCTAAAGAAAACATGAGGAAAATCTTTGTGACCTTGCATTAAGCAAAAATGTGTCAGGGCATAAAAACACAAACCACAAAATTTAAAAATTAATAAATTGGACTTTATGAAATAAAAAAAGTCTTTTCTTTGAGATACACTGCTTTGTTTAGAAATGAAAAGACAAGTCACAAACTGGGAGAAAACATTTTTAAATCATATATCTAGTGAAAGACATATCTAGAAAATATTAAAAAATTCTTTCAATTCATTAACTTGAAGACAAGTGACTCATCAAAAAATAGGGAAAAGATTCAAAGACACATCTACCAAAGTAGATATACAAATGGGGGGAAAAAAAGGAAAAAAGAAAAAAAGCACATTAGTAAGATACCACTAGAATGGCTAAAATTTTCCAAATAACTGACAATACCAAGTGTTGACCAGGATGTAGAGGAACTGAAATTCTTATATATTGCTGATGGAAATGCAAAATTGTACCAACCACTTTGGAAAATATTTGGTATTTTCTTATAAAGTTAAACATACTTGTACCATATAACCTATCAATCCTACTCTAAGGAATTTACCCAAGAGAAATGGAAACATATGTCCACCCACAGATTTATACAAGAATGTTTATAGTGTCTTTGCTTCTAGTAGCCAAAAACTGTAAATGGTACAAATTTCCATCAATTGGTGAATGAATAAACAAATTGTGGCACATAAAGGAATACTACTCAGCAATAAAAAGGGACAAAATAGTGATACATTTAGAAACAGGGATGAATCTCAAAAGCATCATGCTCAATGAAAAAAAAGACACAAAAGACTACATATTGTGGGGTGCCTATAGCTCAGTCAGTTAAGCTTGTGACTCTTGATTTCAGCTCATTTCATGATCTCAGGGTCGTGAAATTGAGCCCTACATCGGGCTCCGAGCTCATGGGGAGTCTACTTGAGATTCTCCCTCTCACTCTCCTTCTGCCCCGCCCCCCCTTGCCCTCACACGCACCCTCTCTCTCTCTGTCTAAAATGAATAAATAAATCTTTTTTAAAAAGACTACATACCATATGATTCCATTTAAAAGACAGTCTAGGAAAGGCAAAAATATAGGGACAGAGAAGAAATGAGTGGCTTCTAGGGGAATGGGGAGAAGTGATTAACTACAAAGGGGCATGAAGGAACTTTTGGGGATGATGGAGATGTTCTATATTTTGATTGTAATAGCAGTTACACAGCTATATATATTAGTGAAAGCTCATGAAATTGTATACTTTAAAAGAGTTTTATTATATACAAATTGTACCTCAGTAATTCTAAAATTTCTTTTAGAATATTACCATTAGGAAAAACTGGGTAAAAGGTACACAGGATTTTTCCATAGCATTTTGTAAAAATGCATGTGAATCTATAATATCTCAAAATAAAAAGTTTTTAAATAATTTTTTTAACTACGAGGCTTTAAAAAATCTCTCTTAGAGAAAGAAGAAGCGTCGAACATTACCTCTATTCATGAAAGAAGTAGTAAGAGGAGGAGGAGGAGGAGAAAAAGGCTTACACTACAAATCAGGGCTCAGTAAGAGGACAGATCACATCCATGAGTCCAGAGTTCAAGGTGATTTACCTAAAGTCATATTCCTGTGAGAGATGGAGATGTCTTCTCCTCTGAGCTTGCTGGAGTTGTCATCAAAAGGCCGCTGCCAGACTTTTTAATTTTAATACTTATAAACTTAATTTGAAGAGTCTTAGAAAAATAGAAGTAGCCTATCTCTCTTGCTAAAATGAAATTAAGTTTAAAATTGAGTCCAAGTAAAAACTACATTAAAATATATATTTAGGTAAATAATTTTTTAAATGTAGTAAGTAGATATGGCAGAAATCATAAAGATGATTAAAATTTGAGAAATAATACTCTCAGCTATGAGAACCAGGGCTGTGAATCTCATCCTTGGGTCTCCTAGAAGGGGCCCTTGAGACCTTTTACATTATCCAGCACAGTGCTCTCTTTGTAAGAACCCAGGGCACATTATTTTTGTATTTCTCCTAAGGATTTGGTTTGTTTTATCTCACGGAATTACAGACTGAGTAACTGATTGGGTTTCCCTGCTTATATTGACAAGAAGCTTAAAGCCCAACTTGGGAACCAGCTGTCAAATACATACAGGATTGTGTCATACTTGTTGTTTATTGGCCTCACTTTTAACTCTATTTAATGTCTCTACCTGTTTGTCAATTTTTTAGATTTCTCTTCTACTTTTAATTTATTGTCTTTCCATATTTTTATATCCTTTTGAAGTCACCTTAAATCTTATTTTTGAAATAAGAGAAGACATAAATTTTTAAATGTCCTAAGTTCCTCTTCTGGTCTTCCTTTTTTTTTTTTTTTTCGAAGACAGCATAAGCAAAATTTGTCCTTAAACTCAAGAGATTGTTCTTTCTGTATCTCTAGGTTAATAAGAATTTCAGGGGTGCCTGGGTGGCTCAGTCATTAAGCGTCTGCCTTCAGCTCAGGTCATGATCGCAGGGTCCTTGGGATCAAGCCCTGTCTCAGGCTCCCTACTCAGCAGGTCTGCTTCTTCCTCTCCCACTCCCCCTGCTTGTGTTCCCTCTCTCGCTGTGTCTCTCTCTTTCAAATAAATAAATAAAATCTTTTAAAAAAAATAAGAATTTCATTGTGCTTTGATAAGAGTGAGATAATCAATCGTTTCATATCATTTTGAAATCAGTCCTTGTCAAAAGCCATTCTTTTTTTTTCAGTGTTACATCACTACGGTACAAACAGATGGTTATGACTGATTTCAGGCTTGGGTAACCCCACGGGCCTAAAGTAAAATGGAAAGTGGGTGCTGTGGTGGAACTGGGATTCCTTTGTTTCCTCAAAACCAAAGCTTGCTCACAAAGAAAAAAAAAAGGAGGGGGGTAGGACAAGCTAAAATGATACCAAAATTTGGTGTCAGAACATTCCCACAGCAATGGGAAGCTATCCTATTCATAGTTAATATACTGAGTTCCCTAAGCCAGCAGACTTTTCCTGCCCACATCTCCTTGTACCTACCAATGTTTTCTCCAGGGAGAGAAGACTGGACATTTGTTTTAGGTCAACTCTTCATCTTTTTTAGCATCTTGGTTACATTCTTTTTTTCTGATCCTCATTTTTTTCTCTGTAAAATAAAAAGAATCCCTATTCTACCTATATCAACATGAAGTCACAATGAAATAATCATCAGGAGTCTTAGATGCATGTGACAAAAATTCACCTCAAACTAGCTAAGGGCAAAAAATAGGGCAAACTAGCTAAGGGCAGAAAATAGTGGTGGCAGGGGGTATTATTAGAAGTTATTCATATGAAGATTGAACAACCACAGCAGGGCGTAAAGGTGGATCTCAGGGACCCCTGGAATCAGATAATTAAATGCCACCAAGACCTTCTTTGTGCCCCTCATTTCTGTTTCATTCTGCAGGTCAACCCTATTCTTTCTTAAAATAGACCAGTCAGGAAAATGGCCACTATAGCTCCAGTATCTCAGAACTCACAAAGCACAAACCCATAGAAGGGCCGAGATTCACTCTTTCTAGTACCAAACTGAAAATCCAACAAACAGAACTAATTAGCTAATGTTGGGTCAGGTAAACATCACTGAACTCATCAACTGTGGCCACAAATTTGGGTATTATGAGGTCCATCTAATTTGGACCAAATTAGATGAAGTGCTTATTTCAAGCCAATTAACACTATCTGGGAGAGAGGTTTTTTTTAGAAGATGGCAGCTCCCACTCACGTCACATGGAGTAGAGGAAGAAGCATTTCCCAGAAACAGAGACAATGGAGAAAGGTAACAGTTATGGGCAGAGGAAAACACTAGAGAATTATTATAGAAGATTTTGGGAAATCTGGATTGTTAGACAAATAAATGTTTTTCAAATCAGTCAAGACTTCAAGACTCGTATCAAGTGCTACTCCAGGAAGACTTTACTGATAATTGTCGCCAATTATGAAATCCTTCCCTCACTAACCTACCTATTATGTTTATGTGAAATGTACCTTCCATTCAATGATGTTTAATTTTTCATTTGACTATGTGCTACATTAAATTGCTTCCTAACAAACTATTTTAAATTTTGTCTTCTCCCCTTGATTGTTCCCTGATGTTAAAAATTGGCTGATGTTGTCATAATGATTGGTGTTAATTGATCCCAGGAAAGAATCTGCATTTTAACTGGGGTCTACCACCAGCAAAGTCTTAGCCCAAAGGAGTGATGATAATGTTGGGAATGTTAAACATATACAAGAGGACATTTTTGTAAGCCCAAACCAGGGCCCAAATGCAATGAAATCAAATATAGCCCTTACCATGTTACTATATTTGTTATCATCATCATTGTCATCATCAATTCAGGTCTGTTGATAGACTAATGGCAGTTATGCATTTAGGATGTATTACTTGAAGGTGGGGGAGGGTGGGCAGCATTTCATTCAAAGGACGATGAACTCTGGAGCCAAGCAGACCTGAATTTGGCCTAAGTTCTTCCACTTAGTTGTACGACTGAAGTCAAATTACTTCATGCCTCTGAACATCATTTTCCTCACTATAAAGTGGGTACAATAATAGTACCTACTCGGGAAGCTGTTTTGAGGATTAAATGAGATAGGTTGTCTAAAGCCCTTAGCTTCGTACCTGTTACACAGGAAGTGCTCAATAAATGGTAACACTTTGTTAAAGTTCTAAATCAAATAATATGTCCCATTCCCCCATAAACACATATATTCATAAGACCACATGACACAACTTTCAGTTGCAGAACACAACAATTATGTCTAAACTCTATGTGGAAAGGGCTACAAAGTCACACTAGTATAGTCAAGCATATTCCCACATAAACTCTGTAAAATCTTCTGTCAACACATATAGACTGCAATAGTCTTACAAAACGTTACTAAATTTATTAAAGTTGTTTAATCAAGACTTCCTACAAAATCCCAAACATAAACACATATCAAAACATAACTACCCCTGCCCCCAACCCCTGGTGAGTAGCATGGACCCACAGCAGATTCTGTATGGACAAGAAACTAACCTTTCCTTGGTTATGCTACTGAAAATCTGAGGTGGTTTTCCACTGCAGCATAACATAGCCTAACCTGAGCAATAAACGACTTCCTAGTTTTTTCCCCAGTGCCCTTGAAACTGCCCTTCCAGAACTTCCTCTCCCTCATGCTCTAGATCTTGCTGCTTTCTCCATCAAAATACACCTCTCCTATATCCTGTGCCTTTTGTGACAAAGAATTCTATACCAATTCATACTGACTTGCTAGTGGCTACAGAAGTGTGAAAATGTTATCTTTTCCAGAAAACATACCTATGTTTTAACTAGAGCCAAATACAACAAAATGCCTTATCCCAAAGGAGTGAATTTTTTAACACTATGGAAGTCCAAAGAAAAAGAAACTTGGGACATGTAAGACATTTTCTGACCATAATAATAAAAATATCTTATTGTAATTTTTTATACTTCATAAATAACATTTATATTCAGAACTTTTATATTTATATACAAATAAAGGAACTGGGGATTAGAAAGTTAAAATTGCTCAAGGTCACATGGCTGATAAATGATAGATTCAGAAATATTTAATCCAAATCTCCTTACTCCAAGCACAGAGTCCATTCATTCAATTAATATTTGTAGATTACTTACTATATGCCAGCACTGTTCTAGGCTTTGGAAATACAGCAGTAAATAAAACAGAAAAAAATTCTTGCTCTCATGAAGCTTATATTCTAGAGAGGGAAGAAGGGAGGAACAAACAAATTTAAATTTATTTTGGGTCATTTGGCCAGAGGCGTAATAATAAAGAAAAATAAATCAGGGCAAAGGGGATATAGTGTGCTAAGAGGTGCTATTTTATGTCGGGTGGTCAGAAAAGGCCTTTATAAAAAGGTACATCTCAACAGAGACTTGAATGAAGGAAGGGAGCAAGTCATGTGTCTATCTGAAGTATAAACATTCTAGAAAGGGGTGGCCGCAAGTACAAAGGCCCTGAGACAGGAGTGTGTCTGATGCTTCTAAGGAACATCAAGGGGCCAATGTGACTGGAGCAAGCTGGATATGGTAGTGAGCAATAGCAGATGAAAACAATGAGGGAGTTGGGGCAAATAATGGAGGGACAAGTGTGCCAATGTAAGGATCTGGGCTTTATCCTACATGAAATATCCTACATGAAAGCCTTTAGAACACTTTGAGCATAGGAGAGACTGAGCACTCTGATCAGAGCTGGTGGTGTAACAATGAGCAACCAAAATAATAAATTACTTTGGGAGCTCTAACTAAGATCATGCATATAGAAAAATTTACAATCTTAAAACTCATATATTAAAAAAGAAGACAGTCTGAAAAAACAATGATCTATGTTTCTGTCTCAAGAAGCTAGGCATGAAATCACAAATTAAACCTAAAGAAAGTGGAAGAAAGAAAATAAGAAAAGAAAATAATTAAATAAAAAATTAACCCCTACTGAGGCAAATCAAGATCAAAAAGAAGGAATAACCAATAGCAGAAATGGAAAGGGACATTTTTATAGCTATTTTAAACATTAAAAAAGATCATAAGGGATAATATTAAAAACTGTACTTGTAAATTTCAAATTTTAAAGGAAATAGACAAATTCCTAGAACAATATAACTTACCAGAACTGAAACAAGAAGAAATAGAAAATTGAAACAATACTGTAAATATTAAATAAATTGAATACATAATTAAAAATCTTTCCCAAAAGGAAACCACAGGCCCAGATAGCATTACCTAGTTTTACCAAGTATTTAAAGAAGAAATAATGTCAGATTCTACAATAAATAAAATGGAACACTCACTAACTGGTTTTGAGGCCACCATAGCCTTGATAGTCAAAAATTGACAAGGGTCTTCTGAGGAAGGAAAACTACAGACTAATTTCACTCAGGAACATTGATGCATTAAAGCCAGCAGTATATAAAGGACAATATATTACAACTAAGAGCTTATTATAGAAATGTAAGGCTGAGTTAATATTTAGAAATTGATACCTATAATTTGCCACACTGAGGAATAAAGAGAATTATCATATCACTGTCCTAGAAAATGAAGAAAAAAACAAATGGAAACTCTGAGGAGTAGATAATTGTTCATTCATCACATTTTTCATATGGTATCAGTTATATGTCATCTCTTTCATTTCTAATTTTATTTATTTGAGTCCTCTCACTGTTTTTCTTGGTAAATCTAGCTAATGGTTTGTCTATTTTGTTTATCTTTTTTAAAAAAACAGTTCATTGACTTTTTCTATTGTCTCTTTAGTCCATATTTCATTTATTTCCACTCAAATCTTTTTTATTTCCCTTTTTATGCTAACTTTAGACTTCCTTTGTTCTTCCTCTTCTAGTTTCTTGAGGTATAAAGTAAGGTTGTTTATTTGAGATCCTTTTTTTTTTTTTACTTAATGTAGGCATTTATTGCTATAAACTTTCCTCTTAGAACTGCTTCTGCTTCATGAACAACAAAAGAAAAAAAATACATAAATGAGACCTTATCAAAATTTAAAACTTGCTTGCTTCAAAGGACACCATCAAGAAAGTGAAATGACAACCCACAGAATGGGAAAAAATATTGGCAAATCATATATCTGATAAGGGACTTGTATCTAGAATACATAAAGAACTCTTACAGCTCAATAATAGGAAGACAAGTAACCTAATTAAAAATGGGCAAAGGATCTGAATAGATATTTCTCCAAGAAAGATATTAAATGGCCAATAAATACATGAAAAGACACCCCATACCATTAGTTATCAGGGAAATGCAAATCAAAACCACAATGAACTATCACCTCCTACCCACTCAGATGGCTAGAATCAAAAAGCCAGATGACAACAAATGTTGGTAAGAATATGGATCAATCGGAACCCTCATACACTATGATGGGAATGCAAAATGCAAAATGTGGAGCCACTTTGGAAAACAATCTGGCTGTTCCTGGAATGATTAGGCATAAATTTACGATATGACCCAGCAATTCCAATCCTAGGTAACTATCCAAGAAGAATGAAAACATGTGTCGACACAGGAACTTGTATACAAATGTTATAGTAGGATTATTCATAGCAGCCAAAGGGTGGAAACAATCCAAATGTCCGTCAATGGGTAAATGAATAAACGAAATGTGACACATCCTTACGTGGTGTGACACATCCTTACGTGGGAATATTATTTGTCCGTAAGAAGGAATGAAGAAGCACTGATACATGACTGGACACAGATGAAGCTTGAAAACATGCTCAATGAAAGAAACCAGTCATAAAAGACTACATAATATGTAGTGAGACTACATAATTATGTAGCATGATTCCATTTATATGAAATGTCCAGAATATGGACATCTAAAGGGACAGAAAGTGGATAAATGATTGCTTAGGACAGGGAGGGTGGCTGGGGTGGTAGAAAAGTGATAAGGCAAGGGTATGGGGCTTCATTTCAAGATGATGAAAAGGTTCTAAAACTGATTGTGGAAACAGTTGCACATAGGTGAATGTACTAAAAACCACTGAATTGTACATTTTAATTTTTTTTAAATTTTTTTCTTAAAGATTTTATTTATTTGACAGAGAGAGAGATAGCGGGAGAGGGAACACAAGCAGGGGAGTGGGAGAGGGAGAAGCAGACTCCCTGCTGAACAGAGAGCCCAACATGGGGCTCGATCCCAGGACCCTGAGATCATGACCTGAGCCGAAGGCAGATGCTTAACGACTGAGCCACCCAGGCACCCCTGAATTGTACATTTTAAATGGGAGAATTGTATGGTATGTGAATTACAGATTACTAAAGCTATTTTTTATAAAGAAGGAAAAAAATTAGATTTCAGACTTAGTACAAAAAAAGAATATAAGATATCTCATTAATTAATTTTTGCATTGATTACAGCTGGAGATGACAATATTTTGGAAGATCCTGACTGCGATGGTGGGAATACAGGATGTCCAGCTTCCATTCAAACGTGCAATACTTGGAGGCACCTTGGTGGCTCAGTCGGTCATGCGTCGTCCTTTGGCTCAGGTCATGATCTCAGGGTCCTTGGATGGAGCCCTGCATCAGGCTCTCTGCTCATCAGGGGGTCTGCTTCTCCCTCTCCCTCTGCTGCTCCCCCTGCTCTCTCTCTGTCAAATAAATAAATAAATAAAATCTTTTAAAAAACAAACAAACAAAAAGCAAATGTGCAACCCTTGGAGGCCTTGGTGGGACTTTGAGTTGTTCTTTAGTTTACTACCACGGGAGTAAATCACTCATAACTAGAGGTTGAGAACTTTCATGGAGACCAGTGGGTAATCTTGGCAGGGAGAGAGAGGAGATTCCCTGGAAATAGTTTCAAATAGCCTGGTCTAAAAAGCCCCAGATCCAGTTCACCAGAAATCTGCCCTCAGCCCCTTCCTGTAGCATGGGTCATCTCCTGCCTCACATTTGTCTAGCAAGTCAAACTTGAAGCTCAATAATTGGATTCCAGGGGTAAAACCACTGAGAAAAAGGTGACCTGGGATCATTGTTTCCATTTTGTCATTGAGAGGAAGACTGGACCCACAGGAGGTCAGAAATTGTAGAGCTAAGAAAAGATCCAAGAAAGAGTTTTGCCAAGTTCACTCAATACTTATTTTGTTTTTGCCACAGCTAAATACCACCTGCAGGATTCCGTTTTTGGTTTTTTTTCTTAATAGGCACTTACCATTTTTGCATAAGTCAATTGATATTGAAAGGAAATTTTACTTCATTAGTTAAATAGAAAAGCAGTATAACTTGCCATGACTAGATTCAGAAATACAATATAAAATGATTTTAATTAGAAACTGGTGCCCGGAGAGCTTTTAAAAGTCCCATGCCCAGGCCGTCCCCCAGATCTATTGAACTAGAACTCTTCAGGGGACAGAGAAGCCCAGACCTATGTAATTTTCTAAAGTTCTCCTGAGGAAACAAGAGTGTGAACCAAGGCTGAGACCCTCTGGAATGGTGGTATTGCCTGCTACCGCCTCTGTCCCTGAGGCCTGTACCCTGTTCAAAAGAGATCCCCAAGTGATGGAGAGGTCTTCCAGACACCCTAGCCCCAAACTGACTCTTCCCCTCTGATGGCATCCGAGGAACTGAAAAGTAACTTTGAAATGGGGGAAAGTTCTCATCTGGGATTTGTAACTGTTTATTTTTTTTTAAGATTTTATTCATTTATTTGTCAGAGAGAGAGAGAGAGCACAAGCAGGGGGAACGGCAGGCAGACAGAGACTCAGGACTCGAACCCAGGACCCTGGGATCATGTTCTGAGCTGAAGGCAGATGCTTAACGGACTGAGCCACCCAGGCATCCCAATTTGTGACTGTTTAATCAGTTGTTCCTTTGCAGTCTAAAATCACCTCGCAGGACATTTGCCCTTTGGAAAACACTGGACCAGAAGATCCCAGGGCGTCTGGTTTCTATTTCTGTGCCATTTTCACTTCAACAGGCTGCTTCCTGGCCAAAGACTCCACAAATTCCTCCCCTCTGTGTGTCTCTGGCAGGAACTCCGGACACCTGCGTTTGCATTACGTTTTTGGACCTATCTTTCTATTTCAACATGAATCTGTCCAGTGGATCACAGCAGAAAACTCTTAAGGCAAACACATCTCTGTCTCCTTTCATTTCCTCTCGAGCAGCCCCTCATTTTCACCCGGGAATGTTTGGCCCTGTAGATGGTTTAAGTCAGCTTTTGCTTTTTTGGATCTTAAAAGGAAGTGTCACCAGGGGAGGGAGAAATGGGAGAGATGGTGCAGAAAGCCACATGACTTGCAGGGGCACTTCTGCTCTTGAGTTTCTCTTTCCCCCCTCACACACGAGCACCCAAAGATGGCCTGTCCCCATCGAGGGGTGAGTCTAAAGTGAAAGCTGGACTTCTGAATGGAGATTCCTATCATCGTTGTTTCCTCTTCTGGCCCCCGGGCATCACGACCAGAAGTGGGCACTTCCCAGTCAGGACTCACGGTTGAAGAGCTGCCCTGGAGGACAGCACGGCCTCAAGAACAGACAGTTTAGCTCGCTAAACACAATATTAAGCAAAGCTCTGATCTCTTCACTTCCTATATTTAAAACCTCGAATGCTGACACACTGTCTACCGCTAGACAGCCAGGCCATTTTATTGCCTCGTCAGCTGTACCCTTCTCTCCTGCTTCCCTTGGAGTCTTGCATCCAGCCTCAGGGGCTCCTCCCTACTCTCTGTGGCAAAGCTGTGCAACTCCAGCTTGCCCATGGTCTCGAATGTCCTTCTCAAGGCTGATTGCAAATATCACCCCCTCCATGAAACCTAAGGTGATTCCTCGGGTTAAATAACAATGCTAATAGAATTAACAATGATAGCTAGCATGTGCTGAGTGACTGCTGTGGACAGGCACCAAGAGCTCACATGCATGATCTTGACCAAATCATACATTACATAGGATCTCATGATCCCTGCCCTGCCATTCTCTAGCTCTATGACATATGTTGAGTTACTTTTTCTCTCTGTGCTTCATTTTCCTCAGACATCAGTGGGGATTGTAAAGTAACTTCTTCATAAGGTGGTTGTAAGGATAAAATCAGTGAATGCATATAAAGCATGTGGCATAGAACCTGACCCATGGTTTTTGCTCAGTTAGTAGTAGTATTTCTTGTAAGAACTTTACAAGAAGTAAAATACTAATGTGTTAGTATTATCCTCATTTTACAGAAGAAGAAACCAAAGCATAGAGAGTTTGGGGGAAAGAGCCCACGTTCAGTGAAGAGCAAGAATTTTCCCTCACTCTGATCTTAACTGGGCTTTGCTCATAGGGCTCAAGCATTGTCCATTGTTTGTGTGTCTGTCTGCTGTCATCTTTCCAGCTTCCTTGTCCATTTTTTCTTCAGTGGACACTAAACTCAAGGAAGGAGAACTATTTGGCATCTCTTGGACACTTGGCCCCTGCATATTCTTACCTCATTTCCCCCACCCCCTCCTGTTCTCCTTATCACTATGTGGCCCCCTCCTTTCAATCTACCGTGACAGTCCCCTGCTTCATGTTATCTGCCTTCACCCTCCCCAATGGGCATGCTCTCTCTTTCCCTTACGTTCCCCTCGCCCTTTTTGCAGTCTCAGAGCGTTTCTCTCATCCTGTCCTGTTTAAGGGCCAGCTGAGCACTTGGTTTATCTCCCCTGTTAAACTGTAAACTCCTTAGGAAAAGGGGTCCCCTCTCAACCAAACGATACACTATGCATTCAATAAAAGTGTCATGGATGAATGAATGAATGAATGCACTTGTTTCAGTGCTTCCTGGGAGGGGATCTCTGTCTTCCTGGATGTGTTTGGTGCCTGCACTACACTGAAAGCACTTTTGTCCTGAGCACTTTGAAGAGGAGATAATCGTTTGTTCATCCCATTTTTCACGTAGACCAATGAGATATCAAGAGAAGTCATATTCACTATGATTCTTAGTGCAGAATTCTGAGCTTTATTATACTGTGGCAAGTTGTATGCACCCTTTCCAAAGTTGCAATCAGTCAGTACAAATTCGACCCACAGACATGTTTGTTGTAGTGATTACAATATTGTTTTTTAGTATATGTGCTGCCGAAGCGAGCACGACAATATTGTTTTTTTTAAAAACTGAATTGGAGGTGTAGCCACTTTGGAAGTCGGCTTGATGGTTTTTTACAAGACTGCACGTACTTTGACCATACAATCCAGCAATCACACTCGTTGGTATTTACCCAAAGGAGGTGAAAACTATGTGCCCACAAAAACCTGCACATGGATGTTTATAGAAGCGTTCTTGATAAGTGCCAAAACTTGGAAACAACAAAGACGTCTTACAATAGGTGAATGAATAAATAAACTGCAGAACATCCAGACAATGGAATATGATTCAGCATTGAAAAGAAATGAGTATTAAGTCATGAAAAGACATGAAGGAAACTTAAATGCATATTACCAAGTGAAAGAAGTCAATCTGAAAAGACTACATACTGTATGACTTCAACTCTATGACATGCTAGACAAGGCAAAATTATGAAGACAATAAAAAGATCAGAGGTTGCCAGGAACTGCAGAGAAGAGGGATGAAAAGGTGGACACAGAGGATTTTTAAGACAGGGCAAATAGTCTATATGATATCATAACGGTGGATATATGTCATCATACATTTGTCCAAACCCACAGAATATACAACACCAAGGGTGAACCGTAACGCAAACTATGGACTTTGGCTGATAATGACATGTCAGTGTAGGTTCATCCATTGTAGCCAATGTACCACTCTGGTGATGATGGGGAGGATGTGTATGTGGGGGGTGGGGCAGATGGTATATGGGAATTCTCTGTACCTTCCCCTCAGTTTTGCTGGGAATGTTAACTGCTCTAAAAAATAAAGGTCTTAATATTTAAAAATCGAATTTGAATGCATTTAGATGAGGTGTGAAGACCCTAGTATTTTGGTATCTCCAATGCCATCCAGAATCACACATGGGGCACCCTTCACCTGTTTACTTTTCCTACTGGCTCCTAAAAGCCCCAGATTTTGTCATCCTGCAAATTTAGTAGAATAAGGGCCTTGACTTCAAGCCTTAGCTCTAAAAGTTTCCAATAGAACAATGAGAGAGTCTGAATAGATATAATCCATTCAAATACAATAATTTTGAGTGGATATAGAAGAAAATGACATAGGAGCCTCTGAAACTGTAATTAAGGACCATTTTGTTGCATTAGTTTTATGACCATGGGCCCTGAGAGTTCTTGTAGCCTTCAGCAGTACCTGAGCATCTGCTGGGGAATATTTTTATAATTTGTTAATCAACAACACCAATTCTGTGTCCGATTTCATTCTAAAGACTCAAAGACTTAGAAGAGAATGAGGCATCAAAGAACTTCATAATCTATGTCTCTAGCCCTGGAGGACAGCAGTCTTCAAATAATAAAAATAACAGGTACGGAGTGTCTGATAAGCCAGGTTCTATTCCAAAAGCATAAGTCCTCTCTATGTAGTACCTACTTCAATCTTCACAACCTACTTTACCTTTGTGGTAAGTACTAGAAAAGGCACCTACATTTTAACATGAGGAAGGTATAGCACGGAAAAATTGAGTACCTTTCCCAGTGCCATATAAACAATAAATTTGTGTTTAAGCATCTGGGCTCTTGGATACCATTACATTTAACTATGTCCTATATTCCACCTCAAAAGGTAGGATGAGTTTACTTTAAATGAAATACATAGAGAGAAAAGGTGGCTCCAGGTCAAGTCATCCAAGCTTAAAAGGATATATCACTGTTTCCCATGCCAGCCTCCAAGGAAGTCATGCTTTTTCTGCATAAATTAACCACTGGACCCACTCTCCCTGTGGCATGCCATGACCAAAGTCAGCCGACCCAGAAGGAAACTCCAATGGCTACACCATGCAGAGAGGACTCGGACCATTCAACGGGATGACACGAGTGAGACATTTCCAAGGCTAGGATTTCCCCCGAGGAAGTGTCTCTCTGGTCAACTACCAGGTGGAATGAGATAGCCTAAAGCCAACCGAAGAACTCTTCTTCATTCTCATGCCTAAAGGGTTACCAGTGAGGACACATCCTACCTCTGTGTGGTACTGTGGGCTCTCCCGCTGATTTCCTGGGTCCAGCCATCACAAGGATGATGTAAGGATATCTCCCAGTTGCCACGGGAACTGGTTTCATCGGTGTCTCAATCGACCTGGAAAATTTACATACATGATGTCATGCAGAAAGAGAAAGTTAAACTGCCTTAAAGTCAACTGGTTCTACCGACTATTATTCTTTGAGATAGCATGATATTTATATTGCAGCAAAGTTCTGGAGCATTCCTAAGACAGGTCTGCTCATTTGCTCACTCGCTAATCCTCACACTTTTTCTCACTCACCAAGAATGGCATCCAGCTAAGAAAATAGATGAGAGCAACCAAAGAAATATGCTGGTAGAGCGGGTGTTAAATTTCTTCTCCCCATGTTCTACAATTGCCTTCTGAAAGGATGTTCCTGATTACAAAGGGCAATGCCACAAGGCTTAGCCAGCTTAACTGCAGGTTCTGACAACAACCAACCCTTCAGAATCTAGCATTCATTTCTTCATCAAAGGCTCCAAATCACTACTGCATATCGCATACTCACTTCCTCTTTATTCAACAGTGCATGCTTTCACGCTTTTGCTGAAGATCTGGATGCATTTCTCCCGCTTTTCCTCCTCTCTCCTCTATCCAAAGTAGTCAGACTGGGTTCGCACTCTGAGGCATCCCTATGGATTTAAGGGCAGATAGGATAGAGTTTTCAGAAAGAGTGGCAATGTTGTTTCCTGGAATCCTAACACAAAATGTTACTATGTACTCAAAGATGGCTTTGGACTTAGCAGCAAAGGATGATCTCAGTTCTATAATCAGAAACCAATATGTCTAGTTATGTGGTCCCCACACTGTCCACCAAATCACCCCCAGGGTACCATGTAAATTCACAGAAGTGCTGTGAGATATTTGAAATTCCCCAAAGGAAACGCGGGATACTCAACACCTGTTGAACACTGCACCGACTCAGGGCTGTTCTGAGTGTCAATGTTAGACACTCCTTGCCACGTTCCTTTCAGTGATGGCCTATCTCTGCCAAGCTGTGTTTCCAGCAGCGTGAGGAAATCGGTGTGGAACAGGAAACAAAGGCAGCAACGTCCAATCTGATCCCCCACACAGCCCATTAGTAATCGGGTGACTTGAGAAGCAACAGAAATATCATTTTCTTCTTTCCACTTCTGTGTTATCATTTTTTTCAAATGACTACTAAAAAGTTGTTAGAAGGTGGCGCCTGGGTGGCTCAGTCGTTAAGCGTCTGCCTTCGGTTCAGGTCATGATCCCAGGATCCTGGGATCGAGCCCCACATCGGGCTCCCTGCTCCGCGGGAGGCCTGCTTCTCCCTCTCCCACTCCCCCTGCTTGTGTTCCCTCTCTCGCTGTGTCTCTATCAAATAAATAAATAAAATCTTTAAAAAAAAAGTTGTTAGAACATAAAGACTTATGAAGCTGTCTGGACCCAACTACTTAAGTGAAACCATCAAGTATCTCTTTCTGCTGCAGGGGGCAGTGAGAAAAAGCCACTGAGGCACGCAGGGCTCTGTCAGCTGAGAAGGTTTAGAACCCTCCGGTCGAGTCGAGTCGAGTCAGTAATGTTTTACAGCTCCCGGGGACCTCCTCTGTCCTGCTCTTGTTAGAAGCATACCTGCATGTTGGTGAGGGTGTTGTAGCGGCTTCCGCTCAGGGACTTTTCCACCTGTCCGTGCTAGAGGTGCCCATGCCACAGGCCATCCCAACTACAGTACCAGCCTGGGGCCTGCCCAGCCCAGCCGGGCACCTCCCACAGTCCTCTGCTCTGCTCGCACTGGCGTCCCTTCAGCTCCTCAGACACATGCAGCGCTCTCTCATTATGGGGACTTCTTGCTTGCTCTTACCCTGGTTCACTTTCAGGTCCCATCTTAAATGCCACCTCATCAGACAGGCCTCCCCTGACCTACTGCAGCACCGTCTCCCTGCTGTTCCATCCCACCCACCATTCATTTCCTTCATAGTATTTTTGTCCTCTGCACATACACATTTACCTCCGATGGGGCAGAGTCTGTCTGTTTGCTCACAGCTGTGTCCACAGAACTTAGCACAGTGCCTGGTACCTAATTGTCATTCGAGAAGTGACTATGAGGTAAACAAATGCCAGAATTTTAACTGTCAAGCCCAAAGCATTCAAAAGGCTTTTCTGGAAAACAGCCCTTCACATAAAAACATGGGCCAGTTCTATCAGCAGCCCAGGGCAGAGGTCTCCGGTCCAGGGTGGTAGCTGAGATCATGAATCCCAGACACTCATTCTGTCTCTACCTCCAGGGTCTTTGCCTAAAAAAGGGTTGTTATGAGGACTAACTATAAAGCTTTTAATTGGTGTCTGGCAAGAAACAAATGTTCTAAATAAAAGTTAGCTGCCATTACAAGGACAGCACTCAAGAACTCCTCAATGATGCCCACCTATCATTCTTAGGGGAAGTTTCTGCCTCAGAAACTGATGGGTCCAAATGACTCTTGCTCATTTTGGAATACACGGATCACTGCAAAAGTTGATACATGGGCAATCAATTCCCAGACTCATCGGTATCCCTTGCTCAACTCATGATTGGAACCACAACTTGGACTATCCAATTGGATGACAGAAATGGAGAGTATTTGCTGGATTGCTGCTCATTTGCCTAGATGTGGCCTGCACTATGGCACCAAACACTGAGTGTGTTTGCTTGATCCTCCCAACCCTTTGCTTACTTCCTCTTAACCAGCCCTCTTCATCTTCTAGGCTTATATGTAAGCCCAGTGCACCCTGATACCTGTCCAGTGGTACCTGGGGAGTTCATACTCACAGAGTGGAAGGCTGTGTGGCTCCCTCCCCTTTGCAGTGGGAGGATGCATGAGTGCCGTCTCCATCCATTCATACCGGATTGCTGTTGCACTCTCCTTTCTGAGACTTCTGTCCCCCAGTCTCTCCCCACCTGGCCCTCATATCTGGATGCATCATTCTCAAAAACCACTGGAATCACATCTCCTCCTCCCCTCCTATTTCCCACATATCAGAAAACCATTTATTCCTCTGACCTCCTATATATGGCTTGGCTGAGGATAATGCCTTTCCTGCTAACCTGAGTTGCCCTCACTTTGTAAGCATAATGTAGGCTGGTCGTGCATGACAGATGGTACTGATGGACTCGAACATGGGCCGTGTCTCAATCTCAGCTTCTCTACTTACTAGCTACATTTTCTTTGGCAAGTTAACTTCACATCTATGAGCCTCAGTTTTCTCACCTGTAAAGTGGGCAGGACAGTACCTACCTCATAGTTTTGTTGCATCCTAGATGGGAAAACACACGTGAAACACAGCATGGTACCTGGTAGACAGAAGCACACTCAAAAATGTTCAGTCTTATTGTTTCTCATGCAAACTCCTCGTTCTTCAGGTCTCAGCTTAGACATCACCTCTGCTGGGAAGCCTTCCGTGACTACCACCCCAAAGACAAGTAAAATTCTAAAGCACCCTGTGATGATCATCATCGTAAGATATGTCACACTGCAGTGTCATTGCCTCTGGGTTCTTTGGTGGCCCTCTAGGATCCGTGAGAGCATCAGAGCAGGGGACAGTGTTCCTACTACTACACTGCCATAGCATCTGGCATAGAGAAGGCGCTCAGTAACATGACAGGTGGTCAAATGAAAAGTAACTAAACAAACAAAGGCAAAATCATTATTAAGGCTTTGCTGTTAGGTGACCTATTAATTGCTCCATTGTAGGACCAGAAACTCACCTGTCAGCCAACCACATTCCCCTTTTTTTAAAAAGATTTTATTTATTTATTTGAGAGAGGGAATGAGATAGAGAGAGCATGAGAGGGGGGAGGGTCAGAGGGAGAAGCAGACTCCCTGCTGAGCAGGGAGCCCGATGCGGGACTCGATCCCGGGACTCCAGGATCATGACCTGAGCCGAAGGCAGTCGCTTAACCAACTGAGCCACCCAGGCACCCCCACATTCCCTTTTTATATTATTTAATTTTAATGACAGTTGCCATCTATTGATCCACCTTCTACACGAAATGTAATTTGATCCTTCTATGTACTCTCTGAGGTGGGCACTACCAGTGGTTCCCCTCTTCCTCAGATGAGGAAACTGAGGTTCAGAATGTTGAAGGAGTTTGCCCAAGATCATCTATCTGGCAGAACAGAACAGAGACCAAAACTCAAGACCGGTCAACGACAGCGTCTGTTCACTGTGCTGCTTCTTGCTAGCACTGAGGATGCTGCTCCTCCTTTTGCTAAATTTCTCTGGCCTTCCAGAGACTACAGAGTGGCATTTCGTTATCCGTGGTGCTTATGTCACAAACACGATAATGCCTTAGGCATAAATTAGTTTGGCAACTAACCGCCCAGGACCTAGCCACATTTTCACCTTGCCATTATTTAACTTTCATGCCTTATCAGTTCTCCCCAAACAGAGTGGAGCTTGTTGGAGGCAGTGCCGAAGTCATACAATTCTATCTCCTATGGTCTCCTATGATCTCAAGGAACATTTCTCACCTGTTCAAAAACATAAATAAAATTGTTTCTATTTGGTTGTTACATATTCATGTAAAATGACTGAAAGATCATCACCAAATGTGATGGGTAAGTTCGGACAGCCTGCCCAGGATCTGTGATATAAACAATTTTCACACTGGGGAGTCCAGAAGGCACCTAAAGAAGACAGACTTAATAACACTTAATAACCTTTGTACTATTTGATTTCTTTTAACGAGGGGCCTGAGTTATTTTTTAAAAGTACCATCAAAAATAAATAAAGGTATATCGATAAGTAGATAGGATTTTCAAAGCCAAAACTTGGAGAGAAAATGACAGGGCAGGAGACCAAGGTCGATAGCTACCTTCCAGGGCAGATCTCCAGAGCAAGATACAAAAAAAGCCCAGATGAATATAACTTCCTAATGAACGGAGAGTCCCAAATCAATCAGCAGTCACAGTGGGAGATGTTCCAAATCTCAGGCTCTGATTTTTGGTCAAGCTACTTCCTGTCTAGAGAATTCCATGCTCCAAGGAATTCCAGCAGCTGGAATATGCTTTATTGAATGGTGATTTAACAATTTACCCTACAAATGCAGGGGTGGGCAGTTGATACGTAATAACCGTCTTTTGGTTTGGGTTGATGTGGAAAGGGGTCCCCTTTGGTAGTACTTCACCCCAGAAGCTTGCCCTCTCCACCTTGGATCCACCCTGCCTTGTTCTACCTGTCTCAGGCGACAGCAATACCAGACAGTGTTCCCACTTCTTTCTTAACAGAAGCATTTAAAGACCTCAGGGGTCCTACAGCCCAGGACACACCCACTTCCTTCCGGATGTCTGCACACCCATTCCTTTCACTGGGATTAACATAAATTTGCCCTGAGAGGGAGACGAACCACGAGAGACGATGGACTCTGAAAAACAAACCGAGGGTTCTAGAGGGGAGGCGGGTGGGGGGATGGGTTAGCCTGGTGATGGGTATTAAAGAGGGCACGTTCTGCAGGAGCACCGGGTGTTATGCACAAACAATGAATCATGGAACACTGCATCACAAACTAATGATGTAATGCATGGTGATTAACATAACAATAAAAATTTAAAGAAAAAAAATTGCCCTAAGAAAGGAAGAGAAAAAGATTTCCATATGCAAATGAAAACATCCATGACAAAGTGGAGCTCTTGCCTTCCTCAGCAAGTCAGTCCGGTCTAGCCGGCAAAGAAGCCCACGTGGGGGATGAACTTGAGCAGTGATGACATCTGACCTACAGCCTTCAGAGCACAGGCCCAGATGGAAGGATGACTTTCTAGAAATGTGACTGGACTCATTGTTGAAGGGGAAGAGGTTGGTGAAAACATCTCAGCCCCTTTAAAAAAGAAGCTGACGTTAGGGATCTTTTACAAAGCGTTAAAACAAAAAATGTATATTTGAAGGACACTTGAAAAACTGAATGAGATTACTTCAGGCTGTCCCCTGCCTCCAAGAAACACCATACATGACAGAGGCCCCTCCGTCACCACCCAGAAAGTCTAGCGCTTCAGCAGTGACGCAGCAATTTTCATCCCAGGAGCACCTTCAATTATATGAAGTAAATGTGGATCATGAGCTAAACTAGGACTATCTGGCTCTAGAACGCAAATTCCTAACCACTACCTACTCTTGCCTTTCGTGTGTGCTTTGTTCGTGTCTTTTTTCAATGACATTTTTTTTCTGAATAGAAAAGTAATCCAAGTTCATGATAGGCATTTTGGAAAATTGAGGAAATCATAAAGAAGAAACCAAAAATCATCTACAATCATGCCACTCAGACAGTCACTGTTAAAATTGTGGCCACAGAACCCCAGGTCTTTTTTCTTTGTCTCCCTTTCCTTCCCATCCCCCGCCCCAGTCTTTTTTCTTAGCACACATCTCCCACGAAGGTGGGAGCTACTTCCCATGCCCCTGAACTAGAAGTGTCCCTTCAAAAGCTACTAATCATTTGGGAGAAGAACACTTGGACTTGAGTGATAGCTACATAATTGTATCTCTTCACTTCGTTGACAGCCCTAGCCACTTGGGCTCACCTAACAGATATATTTGACTCTCAGTTGCCTACCTGGGTTCTGATGAAGGAAAAACGTTAGGATTTGAAGCCAACGGCCAAGAAAGAATTCTTGTGACGTCTTTGGTGCAAAACGTGGTTTTATTAAAGCAAGGGGACAAGACCCGTGGGCAGAGAGAGCCACACTGGGGTCATGAGAAGTGGCCCATTATATACTTTCAAGTTGGGAGGGGGTTAGGGATAGTATAAGTCTCCAAGGAATTTTGGAAGCAAGCTTTCCAGGACCTTGAGGGGGCTGGCTATTGTTGGGGAAAGGTCATTTATTAACGTCTAATAAAACCTTAGTCATGAGACCCTTCCGATGTGTATCAGTGGGCCGTATGCTTGGGGGATGATTACCAACAAGTACCTTGGGGGGGGGTAGAGATAAAGGAAGTTTCCAAAGGAATTTTTATATTTTTTAAACATTTTTAAAGATTTTATGTATTTATTTGAGAGAGAACAAGCAAGAGATCAAGAGCACAAGCAGAGGGAGAAGCAGGATCCCCGCTGAGCAGGGAGCCCAGTGATGTGGGAAACAAAGGCAGAAGAAAAATTATTAAATTTCCTTATTACCTACAGTTGACAAGATCCTGAAACAGGCAGAGTGACATTCCTCTAGGGACTCAACTGCCTCGATGTTAATACTTTGCTAAGGGCAAAAGGCAATCCTAGCCTGACCACCTCCCAACCCCACTGACACCAGGATCCTGTGAGTCTACTTTAACATATAGAAATTCCTTTGGAAACTTCCTTTATCTCTAAACACCCCCAAGATACATGTTGGTAATCATCCCCCAAGCATACGGCCCACTGATATACATCTGAAGGGTCTCATGACTAAGGTTTTATTAGATGGTAATAAATGACCTTTTCCTAGCAACAGCTAGCCCCCTCAAGGTCCTGGAAACCCTGCTTCCAAAATTCCTTAGAGACTTACACTATCCCTAACCCCCTCCCAACGTGAAAGAATATAATGGGCCACTCCTCAGGACCCCAGTGCGGCTCTCTCTGCCCACGGGTCCTGTTCCCGTGCTTTCATAAAATCAATGAAGTCTTTGCACCAAAGACGTCTCAAGAATTCTTTCTTGGCCATCGGCTTCGAACCCTAATAACATCTTTCCTACAACACCAGGACTCCAGGATGATATGTTAAAGTAAACTCGCAGGACTCTGGGGGTTGGGCTAAGATTGCCTTTTGACCTTAGCAAAGTATTAACATCAAGGCAGCTGAGTTCCTAGAAAATGTCATTCTTCCTGTTTCAAGGACTTGTCAATGGGCTGTAGATAGTAAGGAAATTCAATAACTTTTCTTCTGACTTTGTTTCCCACATCAGTTTCCACCTAGTTGGAATATCCATTCCCTGGGATATTGATCCTCTCCACAGCGCAGGGCAAACCCAACTTGTCTAAAACCTGACTTTGATTGTAAGCCCACTCTCCTTCTCAGTGATCAGTTTATAGGTGACCAGGGAGATGAGAAGAATATGAGGACTTCTGGGACAAATTCTTTGCTCCTAAGAAAGACACAAAGACAAAAATGGTCTTTTATTATCTTAAATGCTATCCTGTGTGGATTAATGCCTGGAATTGCAAAGCTATTTTGGGAGATTGAGAAAAGCTCGCTGGAGAGTAATGCCCAAAGCACCTTAACTGATCCAGACAGAATATGCTAGGAGATCTCTAGCAAGACATAAGAAACCACGAGACACAAAATACAGTCGTAAGAGCAATTTACAGAAAAATATGTATAGTATGGTCCCATTTCTATAGCCAGATAGATATAAATACATAGAAAAGGGTTGGGAGTGGACTCCAGAAGAATATACACCAAAATATTGGCCATGGTGACCTCTGAAGTCATGTGAACCAGGGCTTCAGCTTTTTATTCTATATATATTTGTATTGTTTGAAGTTTTTATAGTAGCATGCGTGCATGTCTTGCTTGCATAATTTTTTTAACATTTTTAATTTTAAGAAGCATATGTGACTTCCCCTTTATTTGGGCAACTTGTATTAGAAGCTCAGAGCATTCTTTAAAAAAAAAGGTTTTGTGGTCAAAAAGTTCTTCAAGTTATTTTCAGTTTCTAGGGGGATCCTCTTCATCTTACGGGCTCAGCGTGCCTGCTATTAGTCAGTGGACATTCCTTTCCCATAGGAAGAACCACAGGGAGATCACAGGTTTGGTTCTGTTTGCTTAGGGCCAGGATGTGGATTGTGAAGTGAGACAAGGTGATAAACCTCTTCTGTGAAATCAGGACAAACAGCATTTGGCTGACATTATAGGAGTGTTGGCTGGCCTTGTGAGGATTCAGAGATAAGAACAGCCAAGGATGTGTCTCCGGGCAATGGGGCACCCGAGGTGTGCAGAGTGTCTCAAAGGGCAGGCCCCAGCCCCCACATCAGAATCACCTGCAAGCTTGTTAAAACGCAGGTTCCTGGGGCGCCTGGGTGGCTCAGTCATTAAGTGTCTGCCTTTGGCTCAGGTCATGATCTCAGGGTCCTGGGATCGAGCCCCGCATCGGGCTCCCTGCTCTGCAAGAAGCCTACTTCTCCCTCTCCCACTCCCCCTGCTTGTGTTCCCTCTCTCGCTGCGTCTCTATCTCTGTCAAATAAATAAATAAAATCTTAAAAAAAAATAAAATAAAATGCAGTTTCCTGAGCCCTGTCCCTGATCTACTGACTAATAATCTCTGAAGGTAGGGCCTGAGAACCTGAATTCTTTATTACCTGAAAGAACTACTTTCTCTGGATAAACTGGACTCATCAAAATAGTCCTATGGGGCCCGATGTGGGGCTCTCTGCTCAGCGGGGAGCCTGCTTCTCCTTCTTCCTCTGTCTGCCGCTTCCCCTGCTTGTACGCTCTCTCTCTCTCTCTGTGTCAAATAAATAAAATCTTTTTTTAAAAAAAATAGTCCTATGGGGCAGAAATGGGGCAAAGGCAGTTTCTTCTTTCTCATCCTGGTTATCTGTATGCTCAGAGCCAAATGAGGGGCTCAGCTGGAGCCACCAGGTTTCCTGGCATGAGGACTATCAGGAGCTCTATTTCTGGCTCCTCATATTAATTCTGTCACTCAACTTCTGTGTCCCCTAGCAAGCTACCAAAGTCTTCCTGGGACAGGCAGAATCAATCAATCAATCAATAAAGCAGCCATTTATTAAGCACTTAACCAGGATGCTGTGCTAAGCGCATTACATCTGACCTCCTTTAATCTCACAACAAACCTAAGATCAGGTACTATTATTAATCCCATTTTACAGACGTGGAAACTGAGGCTTAGAGAAGTTAAGTAATGTACACAGCAGGGGCTGGAATTCAGGTCTCTAACACCAGAGTCCATGCTCTTAAACATCTACAGCTACTTGTCCGTGGTGTAGGTGAAGAGTGGCCGCCCCACCCTTTTCACACAGGACTGGACCTGCAATCTGAGTGGAAAGGGGGATGAGGGCTTACCTTAAACCTTCTTTTCCATAACTAGCACACTATTTTTACTTAGATTTTATGTTCAAATCAGTTTTTTCTTGTCACAGAAGGGCTCACCTATAGTGATGCAGCCACCATAAATGAATTAGTAAAACTATTGCACGTCGGTTTTATAAGAAGTTTTCCGTTCAGTAAGCTTTGATGATTTGTTGGGGGTAATAAATATATTTTTACAGAAAGAACCCTTGCCAAGTTGATACATATTTTAATCTATGGATGTGTGTGTGTGAGTGTGTATGTGTAGCATATAACAACGAAAATCAAACTGTGGAAAGGTCCCTTCCCCATCATCGTCTAGCTATATTCCTCAGAGATGCCCATCGTACAAAGCAAAAGTGCTCTCAGACACACACACACACACACACACACACACACACACACACACACACACACACACACACGGTATCATACAACCAAAATACAATGCAACTTACTTTGTTCATATCTACAAATGTCTTGGATACAGGACGCTTTGCTTTGTTAATTTGAGAAGAACTTCTGTTTCACTTGAAGCCTACAAGGCAGAGGAGAGGGGAGAAGGCGCTCTGAGCTGGAGGTAATGTCTCCGCCCAAGCCAGAGCACCAGGTCGGATAACCAGTGGGACTGCCAAGTCAGCAGCACCCGCCCTCTCTGGATGGGACAAGCGGAGGGAGGAAGTGTGCGCTTGGGAAGCTCGGCTGCTCTCGCCCGGGTTTCCAGCCCCCTCTCCCCTCCCCCCGCAGAAACTACAAGGAAAGTTAGCATGGGAATCTGCGCCCCACCTGAAACTCTGCGGGGACCCCGGAACTTCCCACACGGCGGGGACAAGGGACCGCGCGCGGTTACGGAGATGTCGGCGGCAGGAGTGAGTTCCTGGGTCCCAGGTGCCTCGCAGCAGCGCCCTCTTTCGGCAGCTCTGGGTACGGCCGCATCTGTAGGCTTGTCCTCGATGTAGGTGTTCACGCTAGTGTTTATTTGCCGTTCCTGTGCAGAGGGGGAGGCGTGGGGGAGGGGTGTCTAATCCTGTGTTCACCTTTCACCCCTCTTAATAATGTTAAACTCTGCTAGGAATTTCTAGTTAATTCTGCTAACTCTGTGCATCGGTATAGAGCTCCTAGGGCCATAGTTTTGTGTGCAAATGAGTGTGAGGTTATCTGGGTGCCCAAGGGGATGTGCCTTGAGTGTGTCATGGTTGTCTATATGCTTGACTGTGGATATTTCACTTTCTGTCCCCACCTGTCCGTGACCAAGCACCTATGAGCATCGGTTGTGCCCCTACATATTTGTGTCTTATTGCTAATACACACATTTTTATCATCTTCCCAGGGCTGTGTCTGTATGAATGTGCAAGGGTGTGTGTGGTGCATGAAGCACAGTGGGTGATAATGGTATGTTTCTGAAATCCAGATGTTAAAGGAATAATGTAGTGGAGGGGGACCCCAACTATACTAAATCCTTTGCCGTTCATCTCATTTTCTTTGACTTTAGGATCCTGAACCATAGAATTTGCTTTTGGACCCTCTAGCATACAATTGCTTGATCTTGACCTGAACCTGGCCTCCTGAGTGTCTCCTTGGCCTTCCTTCTCCAGTCTGTGGAGCCCAGGGTGGCTGCCTGCTGCAGGCTCTAAACACATTGGCCATGATGTTAATCCAAAGAAGTGAGCAGCCCATCTTCTTCCTTTTTCCCCACCCAAAATTTATTTCCTCTTAGTTCATTACCTGGGATTTTGATGCCTGTGTTCCCTCAGCATTATTGATACACATGGGGAAAAAAAAAAGGAACTTCTTGAAATTCCCCTAGAAGGTTTTGAGACTTGTTTTCAGTGTTGCAACTTGAACAAGTCAGTTTCTAGTTGAAGTTTCCATCAGAAAGCTTGGTAGGAGTGGGGTATATAAGCTCCAGTAGCAATAGCAGCAATAGCAGAAGAAACAACGGTTTCAGATCCAGCGAACACTGGGGCCGGGCCAGAAGCAAGGTAAGCACGTCCTTAGCCCCTGCCAGCCCTCGGCAGGCCTGCAGGCTCGCGGGGTAGAGGGGTAAAGGCTTCTGAGGGCTCCCCGCGCCTGGCATGGTGGAGTGGGTGGATTTCTGGAGGCATTCCTGGTGACTTACCTGCTGGGACACGAGCCAAAAGTCAGTCCTTTGGGAACTGATGTAGAAAGTATTCCTTTTAAAAGTCAACTAATAAATAATTGTACACCGAGTTCTGTGAATGAAGGCACATTTTATAGAAAGGTTTGTTTTGTCTTGTTTGAAAGCAGTACGTACATAAAAGTATGTTCCTCAATATTAATGCCCATCGGTTAAATTGTATAATGTGAGTGGTGCTTCCCTGAGTACTGTCAACTTTTTTCAAAGTTGTTCATTCATTAAGTCAGAATGAATTCAATAAACAATTGAGTTATACTTACACCTCATAATTGAAAGGTGCAGAGCATCCTTGCTCCCATGTTTATGTTGGGTTCAATAGTCAGTTGGGATAATCAACCAGAGTGAAAGTTGGGTTATTCAGATTTTTTGGATTAGCTAATTTTGGTGGTACTTTAAAAATAAAAAGCAACTGCAGTGTTTAAAAGTACTTTCTGAAGGGTTTTTAAATCTGCAAGGAGGAAAAAAAGATTATACTGCACTGGTGCCTTATAGTTGCCCAGATACATTGTGTGCGATAATTTTCATGTTAAAAAAAATAATGATCAGGTTAAAATATTTTAACCAAGAGATTACCAAACCCCAGCTGATGGCCTGCTTTTCTCAAATAAGGAATTTCAAGATATTAGAAAGAATTTGGACAACCTCTTAGTGTTCATTTTACTGGGATCTGAGATTTTATGGTTTCTGTACGTTCATTCATTCATTCTTCTAATAATTAATGAAATCCCTCTATGCTAGAGTACTGATGCTAAACTCTGGGGGGTATAGTGTGGAATAAGAAAGACATGATCCCTGCCATCAGAGAGTTCAGTGTGGCAAGGAAGACTAACATAAAGAAGTAACTATATTATATTGCTGTGTGTGTGTGTGTGTGTGTGTGTGTGTGTGTGTGTGTGTATTGCAATTGTAGTAAGTGCTATGAATGGGACTCAGGAAGAGCAAATAGCCAAGAGTCCTGACTTCCTCTGGGCACCCTGGATACTTTACCTGAATTCTTTCACTAACTCCTCACCACAACAGGATGCCCATTTTACAGGTTGAGTGTGAGGCTTGAAGAAATCAAGTGACTTGCCTAGAGTCATATAACTAATCAGTGGCAGAGCTGGGGCCCTTTGAATGTGCTACCCATGCCTGGTGTGACTATGTCTTTTTATTTTAAATAATACTTTTTTAAATTAAAAAGCGACAAACGAGATAAAACTTGGAAAAGAAATGCCCCTCAAGTGTCATGGGCGTGTGTTGGTACCAGCATTAGGGAGTGTAACCATACCACAGGACCTGGGGTCCCTGTGTTCCATATACAAGGATTTCAAGCATTTAGAAAACCTACAAAATTACATGGAAAAAATGTTTAATCCTCAAGACTCTCAAACTTAGCATGCCAAGGAAATGTGGGCTGTGGAGTATAGCTCTCCAGTATCCACTGATCTGGAGAGCAACAGGGTAACTCCATGCTACCCCCCATTTTGGATTCCCTGGGTTGGATTAAGAGAATGACCCACCACCCCCTCCACTCCCAGCCAGGGTTCCATGGTTTATAATGTGGGTGTTACTAAAATGCAAGTTGTTTCTTAGAATCGTCACCAGGGCTCCCTTGACCCTGAAGTGCAGTTCACCTGAAATTCTCAAACACATCTAAGGCCCCAGGAGGAAGTGCTAGACACAGAGGCAAAGGGAAAACCCCAGCCTTAGGAGAGAGCAAAAGAATCACCGGGAGATGCCAGGAATCTCTTGTTATTTCCTTTCCCAGAGTGCCGGCATCTGGGCTTTACAAGCCTGTGTAATTGCAATACCTCTAGGGCATTTCCCTATAGCTCGGCACTTTTTGGTCTAGCATTGTATACAAAACAGACATATCAAATTTTTCCTTTATCTCTTCCCCTTGGTGCAAGCTGACATGTTGTTTGCCTTCTACAAGATGTCATCTCATTGCATTGTCTCAACAACCCTCTGAGATGGGTATCACATCCATTTTATAGATGAGGAGACTGAGGTTCAGAGATCATTTGAGCAACATCACACAGCTAGTGAGTGGAGGAACCAGATTCAAGCCCACGTCGGCCTGACTCTCTGAGCCTGTGAATGTCTTAACTGATGCCCTGTGGCAACCAGTCTTTTGCCACAGTCGTAACCTGGACAAATTAATAGACGTGCTTGTGGAAGCATCAGGGACAGAGTGCTGACTCGACAGGAAGGCCAGATCTGGTCCTGTCTCTGCCACTCACAGCCTTTGTAATCTAAGGGAGTAAAGTGTGGGGCAAGGTTCTCCTAGGTTAGCAGTGGTCCTAACAAAGCTGTGATTTGTCAATATTCAGTCACCCCAGCCAAGGGATGCTCATTTTTAAGGTATTGACCAAAAATTTTGAGTCTTATTCTTTGTATGATTTATTCAGTGGTCTCTGAGCACATGTTCCTGCTCAGAGAATGTTGGTGCTCTCTGAGATGGATGGAGGTGTTTCAGAATGAAATTAAATAATAATCTTCACTATCTAATTTAGAAATAGGGTACAATTTTCACATTCTAAATATTTGCACAAACCCTGGACACTAATCTAGATTGAGTTTTACTATAAGATGGTGGCTGATTGGGCACAAAATGAGGCATTTCACTTTTCATAGTGGGTATATCAAGATTTTATGGTCTTCTCCCATAGAACATCTTGATTTTCAGAGCTGTGGGCCCCCAACATGGGTGAAACCAAAGCTTCTCAAAGTGTGGTCCTTGGACCAGCAACATCAGCTTCACCTGGAAACTTTTAAGAAACGCAGATTCTGAGGCCCCACCTCCCACCACCCCCAGATTCAGCCATCTGTGTTTTAACAAGGTTTCCAGGTTACACTGCTGTGCACTCAAGTTTGAGAATCACTGGTGTCATTGTGTAGGAGCAAGTAACCTTTGAGTTTTGAGCAATTATCGTCTAAACACGGAGAGAAACTCAACCTCGCTACCGGATCGTTGCCATAATTTGGAAGATCGCCTCTGCTTATCCCCTACCCCACTACCACCCCAAGTCCTTTACCCCCAGGTGTCAATGCACATACTACCTTGGGTACAGTGATACGAGGTATAGCTGGTCTCCCCAACTGGAGGGTAGGCGCTTAACACACGAACTTCATAAATATTTGTTGAATGAAAGTGTTTGCTCTTAGAAGGCAGAATTCAGGCCAAAATCCTTCTTTTTTTTTTTTTTAACTCCCAGTGACTCTAGCCCAGAGCCCTTTACCTAGTAAGTACCAAGTATATCACTGCTGAATGTTGATCCAGACAAGTCATGTTCTTTCTCTGAGTCCTGAGTTTCTCAGCTTAAAAATAAGAGGATTCTATCAGAGGGCTGGTCCCCTTCAGCTCCAGATGGTCTGTGGTTCTCTCTTTGGAGATATTCTTAGCCAGAGACTGGCACCGGGCTCCTGTAATTCATGTAGTATTACTCTGATAGTGCAGACAAGAAAGAGAAAAATCAAGATGAAAAACAATGTACATAGAATGAATATGGTTTGCAAAGCAACTGAATAATTACTGACATCATGTCTTCTCTTCTCCTCTCTTTCTCCCCGTCCTGCAGATGCATCCTCAGCAGCTGGTCGTCTCTTGGTTTTCCCTGGTTTTGCTGTCATCTCCCCTCATGGCCATATGGGAACTGGAGAAAAATGGTAACCAGGCTCTCCTTCTCTGTGGCGGCCCCGAAATCTAAGCCAGGACTTATCAGGCGGGCCCTGGGGGGAAATCAGACCGAAAGGGGCAACCAGGCCTTGGGGGGTTCCTAGTGAGTGCCATCACTGGGAAAATGCAGGCCGTCTGTCCTTCCTTCACCCATGAGGGCATCTATGTCGTTTGGCTTTCATACTAGGGGCCAGAGTAGGAGCTTTTTGTGGAATGTGATAGGAAAGGTTATATGGACTTCACAAGTATTACTAAAAACCAGCTGTATCATACAATGAAAATTCCAAAGTGAAGGCTTTGGAAGGATTAAGAACTACGTTCTCTCATCCCCCCTCCACCGCACAATATCGCTCCCCCCGAGCACCAAGAGGACTCACCCCTTACCAAGCACTTTGGGGGAAGCATAGGATTTAGACTCATGTTGACTTGGGCTCAAAGGCTGACTCTGTTAGGTGACTTTGAGCTGGGTCACCTCTAAGGCTGGGTTTCCTCAACTGTGAACTAGGGATTACACCTACGACACAGATGATTGAATGTTAGTGAATGCAGGAGACAACTCAACACCTGTGAAGTGAGGGAGTAAATGTTAGCCAGGATTGTTTTGGTTGTTTGAAATGATGCCTCTGATGATTCAAAAGAAACTGTTTATAATCCCAATGATTGATAAAAATTACTAGTAGAATAATAGAATAGGTAGGTATTAGTAAAATCAGGGGTTCCTCTATCCTATTTTCTCACACACAGTAAATAATGTATTAACTGATGGTTAGCTGTTCCTGAAAGATCCTCAAATGTTTCTCATGGAAGCCAACATAATGTTGGCAATTACTATCTGTAATTGTATCCTGGTAATAATAGTTAATATTTGTTGAGCACAGTATTTCATTTAATTCTCACAACAACCTTGTGACATAGGAACAGTCTGTATCCCATTTTATGGATGTTGCAAATAGAGGCTACAGAGATTAAGTAACTTCCCCAGTTTGACAGCCCTGGGAAGGATGGAACAGGGGACTTGATCCCAATCCTGTCTCACTTCAAAGCCTGTGCATTTAAGTATTTGAAGAAGGTTTTAACAAGAAGGACATGAAGTAATTGTTTCCTACATGCTTGGAACACAGGAGGAAATAGGCATAAGTTAGAGTGAAGACATTTCAGCTGATGATCAGAAATAATCTGTTGATAGGAGAGTACCACATTAGAAAATGGATAGATGGTTAAATGTCTGCCTTCGGCTCAGGTCAGGATCCCAGGGTTCTGGGATCGAGTGCCGCATCAGGCTCCCTGATCCTTGGGAGCCTGCTTCTCTCTCTCTCTCTCTCTCTCTGTCTCTCATGAATAAATAAATAAAATCTTAAAAAAAAAAAAAAGAAAATGGATACCTGAAAGAATTTTTGGACTATCCCTCCATTCTTAATCATTTTGGGAAGGCAACAATCCAGCTATCTCCCTTCTGCCCAAGGAGAGTTTGAGAGTTTTAGACCCTCCCTTGAGCAAAGGTGAAGGCCTGAGCCAGATAATTATGCCAGATCCCTTCCAACGCTGGGATTTTTGGTGAGCTCAGGAAGCTTGGCCCTTGCATAGTAAACCCCGAAGTTACTTCTAATTTGGTAAACCACAGAAATTCCAGGAAGTCAATGTGAGAAACAGAGGGCAGACGACTTTGGAGGCAAGATGAGGAGATGAAGCCAAGCACTAGGTTCTGGAGGCTCTTCCTTAGGCTCCCTCTTGCAGTTGTTGTCCCCCGCCCTTGGGTAAGGGTCTTCTAAGCCTTCTGAGTCTTAGTTGTGACAGGAAAGATAGCCTTGCTGTTCAGTTGCTGGTGGAACAAAGAAAAACTAGAGAAAGCCAAAGGAGCCACGCGGTTTTATGTCAGCATGGCTAATCATTTCCAAAGAGTTGGGTCTCAAATGCTTTTTACCTCATGTCTTTGTTGCCCATTCAGTAGTTATAAATGCCTCTGGTCTAAGAACTTTCTGGATGCCAACAATAAGCGTCACCGTTTATAGAGCATTTAAGGGCACTGTGTTAAGCTGTTGGATGAATTCGCTTGTATCATCCATGTCTCGACCTGCTGAAGCAAGCACTAATATTTTGTTCATTTTAAAAATGATGACATCGAAGCTTAGAGTAATTGAATGTCTTGCCTAAGGCCACAGGCAAGTGTAAGATATAGAGCTGAATCTAAACTCAGACCTATGTGACTCCAGAATCCAGGCTCTTAAACAGTGTGGCTCTCAAACTTGAGAGGGCATCAGAATCATCTGGAGAGCATAAAAACCAGATCATCGGCCCCATCCCAAAGTTCCTGATTCGACAACTCAGATTTTGCTTTTCCCGCAGTTTCCTAGGTGTTGCTGCTGATGGTGGTTCAGTGATCAGGCTTGGGGCACCATTACATTAAATGACTCTAGTTCATTAGTAAGTGATGCATGCATGAATGAAGCTGGGATGTGATGCACTCATTGCAGTACTCTCCTAGGCCATTCCTCAAGTGCCAGTTTAGATACTCAGGTTAGAGATCCAATGCCAAGCCAACAAGGCAGAAGGCCTGAGATTTAGCTCTTATGCTTCTAACTTGGTATAAGCTTGCTTAGCCTCTTGGTTTTGGCATGCTCCTCGATGAAATGGGAAGACCAGGATCTACTGAACTGCTTCATAAGAGTGTAAAACTGTTTTAAAAAAATAGAATGAAAATCTCCATGGGTGAATTAATTTATATAGTAGGAACTAAATCCTCAAATGCCCATGGAAAATTATAGGGCAGTTTCTCTGTGCAGTCATTGGACCAAACTTTGGTATGTGAATAACAATAACCAACACTAAAAAATTAAAAAAAAAAACAATAGCCAACACTGAGTTTACAATGGTAAGCACCATGCTAAGTACTTTATATGTTTTTTTTTTAATTTAATCCTCATAGCCAAACCTATGACATAGATGCTATTATTATCATTTTACAGACAAGGAAACTGAGGCTCATGGTGATTTACTACCTTGTTCCAAATCCCCTAGCCAGTTAGTGGGGACAGGATCTCAGTGTTGGTCAGTCTTTCTTGACATCTCTGTGCCCTGCCTTATTCTCCATGTAACTGCAATTATACTGGAAGGTTCTTCTCGCCACCAGGCCTTTGGTAAAGAGTTTTGTGCTGTTCACATTTTTCGATTATATCAAGGCCTTCCCCATCTGCCAGAGAATCGGAGGTTAATTATTAAGAATAGGCTGCCAGTTAATGACTCGATGGCAGCTATAAAACTCTTTGCTTATCTCTTCACGACCTTAAACCCAAGTAGGGCTCAGTGACCTGAGATCAATCATCTCAGCATTTGCTGTCACGAGCAAGGCTGTGCTCTGCAGTGCAGATGCACGGGTGGCTCATAAAACCCAGTGCTGGGGTTCCTGGAGCTTACAGTCCAGTTCTCCACTCCCTGTGCTCTCCAGTTTATGTTGTAGAGTTGGATTGGCACCTGGACGCACCCGGAGAAATGGTGGTCCTCACCTGCCATACCCCTGAAGAAGATGACATCACCTGGACCGCGGACCAGAGCAGTGAAGTCTTAGGTTCTGGTAAAACTCTGACCATCCAAGTCAAAGAATTTGGAGATGCTGGCCGGTATACTTGTCATAAAGGAGGCAAGGTTCTGAGCCATTCACTCCTGCTGATTCACAAAAAGGAAGATGGAATTTGGTCCACTGATATCTTGAAGGAACAGAAAGGTAATTCTATTTGCTCAGAGGATGTCAATTTTCTCTTTTGCTCCATAAGAAATAAATTTAAAAATGTAAAAGGTTAAGACATGACTAGTGATATCAAATCCCTTACTGAAACCACCCAGCCCCTATGTTTTCCTTTGCTTTCTTAGAAGCTTTGGGTACCATCCAAATCTGTGAGAGATTTTCACGGTTGGTTTTCCTGAAGTTCTTTTTAAATGGCTAATGGAAATTAACCAACGTGTATAGTGCATAACTCAGCACGGGGCGGCCACCTTGAAAAATTTAATGCTTCCCTCTGATGTGTTAGGTGCATAGTATACTCTGCAGAATCAGCAACCTATTGAGACATTCTCAGTCCTCGCTGAACTGCCTATCAGGGGAGCAGCATCATTTTCCAAGGGAATACATGGAAGATCTTCACTCCTGTATGAATTGGTGGCCTATGGTTCAACACATTTAAGATCTATCTGAAAGAAAACATGCAAATATTGAATTTTTGTTGTTTTCAAATCCAGAATCCAAAAATAAGTTCTTTCTAAAATGTGAGGCAAAGAATTATTCTGGACATTTCACCTGCTGGTGGCTGACGGCAATCAGTACTGACTTGAAATTCAGTGTCAAGAGCAGCAGAGGGTAAGTGAAACCATTCTGATTTCTCAGTATTTTGCTAGAACTATTTCATTAAGAAAATAAGGGCAACCTCGCCATGGCCTATCAGTTAATGATAAGGGAGAAAACAAAGTCAAACCTATATTTTTTCAATGCCCTCTCTTGCCTAAATTGGGGAAAGAACATGGAGATTTAAGCTAATCACCTGAACAAATGTGTGGGTTAGAACAGGATATTATTGGGGCCTGAGCATAGCCTCTGCTGTGTTTGAACCCACTCACCCAGATTGCCTGGCAATGCTTCGTTAAGGCTCATAGCACCACGGGGAGGGATAAAAGGAGAAATCGAAGCTACAAATGACTTGCCGAAATTGCACCTTGAGATGAAAATAGAAACAAGAGCTCCAGCGCATAGATCTTGAAAGCCCTGAAGCCAACTCCAAAATCCTGAGGCTTCTAGAAATTTTCCCAGAGCCAGCTCAACTCCTTTTCCTTCTGCCGACACCACTAATCTGAAGTTCATTGTTTGTCCGATGCACTTGGACTTCCCCTAAGAAACCAGTTTCCATGGATACTGAACCTATGTTAGCAGGTCTGTGTGACTTCCCTCCCTCACCATCCAGGTTCCTGAACAAGGCAGGGCGACAGAGCAAACCCCAGGTGATCAGCCTGGCCTAGCCACCATGTAACTGAGTACACGAACCTCTGGGGTCTCCCTCTTCCGTCTTGAAAATGAAAATGGTTACTAAAGGAATGCTTATACAAATGCACAGAGACACAGATACCAGTGTTCATTGTGATGTTTTTGGTAATCAGCAGGGGAAAAGTTAAATAAAGTGCAGCGCCTTATCCTCCAGCTTAACATGCCGCCATCAAAATGGATAACCCAGTCTGTGTGGTCTGTCATGGAGCGCTTCCCATATGTTCAGAGAGGGAAGAGATGGTTATAAACCACACATATATATAGTTGGGTCCTATTTAATGAAAAATAAAATCGTTGTGAGTATATATATATATAGGCAAAATATGTGTGTTTCCATATATACATGTGGATATATGATTGCTTTGAATATTCATAGACAAAGGTCTGGAGGGATATGACAAGCTCTGAATAGTATTTCTATTTGGGGAGTGAGATTAGAGTTAAAAAAGGCACACACATTTCATTTATACACATTTTTATCTTTTTAATTTTTTACAATTAGCACGTATCGATTTTGTCATTACAATGGGAAAAATGAATTTAAAATTTTAATAAGGAGATTTAACCAAGGGCTCTGGATCTAAACATTTCTGGATTCATTTAGGCCAGAGGCACGGACATGCAGTGTTGTCTCTAAATATTTGTACCACCTCTTGTGGCAAAGCTTGTTCTCCTGGGGAGGGCAGCTTCTTGGCCCCTGTGGAGAGATCAAACCCGTTGGAGAAATTGTGTCCTCAGATGGCTGTCTGGCTCCAGCCACTGGGAACTGACCCACGAATGGGTGAGACACGAGGTAATGTCTGTCTTTGATTTCAGCTTCTCTGACCCCCAAGGGGTGACATGTGGAGCAGTGACACTCTCAGCAGAGAGGGTCAGAGTGGACAACAGGGATTATAAGAAGTACACCGTGGAGTGTCAGGAGGGCAGCACCTGCCCCGCGGCCGAGGAGAGCCTACCCATCGAGGTCGTGGTGGGTGCCATTCACAAGCTCAAGTATGAAAACTACACCAGCAGCTTCTTCATCAGGGACATCAGTGAGTCCTCTTAATTATATGTGCTTCATAAAGATAAATGCCATTTGTCACATGTTCACAATGCCCCATGCACCAAGGTAAGGGGTTTATGCGCCTTGTCTCCTTTATTCTGTCCCCCACCCCGAAAAGAGTACGATGTAGGTACTATTCTCTGCATTTGAAGGAAGAGAAAATCGAATCTCAGACAGATTAAGTAAGTTGCCCCGGATCTCACAGCTAGCAACTCAGACCCAGTTCTGCCCCATTGGAAAAAGCAGGCTCTTGGCTACCCTTCTATCTGCTGTCCAGGCAGCTTCTGTGGTGAATCCAGGAGGACCCCCTCAGGCATAGTATTTATATTCAGAACCAAGTTTTCCCTACTAATTGTAGTTATTCCCAGTCACGCTTTCTCTAGCATTTGAAAAAAAAAAAAAAAACTTCATTATTGGAATATAAGCCCCTCCAAAATGGACATCTATTTTTTTTAATCAGAAGATGGAGATTTTGCCATTTGTCACTTCCTTTGCCATTTGTCCATTGAACGTTCATCATGAAATGAAATTCATAGAACCACAGGACTTGCTCGAGCATTTGTGGAGAAATTACTCTTGGCAGGTGGGTGGGGGGAGTTTGGGTTTACATAGGATAGCCAGGGAAGGTCTCTCTGAGGTGATATTTAGCTGAGTTCTGAAGGAAAGAAGATGTCAGTTGTGTTAAGAACAGAGAGAAAAATATCTGAAAAGCATCTACTGGGAGCCATGGTCTTTGGGCTTTGGACATTCCATAGAATGTCTCCTCTGCCCTCATCTAGGCAAAGGTGCTACTTGAGGACAGAGTCTTTGTGGTACTCGCTGCTCTATCTTCCAGTAGCTGGCACATAGCTGGTGCTCACTCTGCACTTATTGAATGAATGAATGAGCAGAGAGACAATCTGACTTCAACTACCGCCAGACCCCATGAAAAGACAACAGAAATAGTACTAGGTGGAAAATCTCTCATCTCATCCCTAGCCAGAGGCTCAGCTCAGGTCCAAGTTTGGTGCCAAGAGGGGTACGGAGCACAGGAGGGTGGTCCTTCCCCACCTAGCCCAGATTCAAGAGTCTGGTTGTCTCTACGGAATTTCTTCTGAGCACGACGCCAAGACGGTTCCACTGCTGGGACTCATCGGCTTGTGCAGGGATGAGAAGGATTCCGAGCCTCTCTCAGGTTCAGCCAGAGAGGAGGGGACACTGGCGAGGACACCAGCGTGAGCACGAGCAGCAGGGGGGCCTCATGTCTGCCAACCAGGTGCCAGGGAAGTTAAGCAACTGTCCTAGGGACTCACGGCTGGTCAAAGGGGAAAATGGGATCAGAAGCCAGAACTACCTTACACCAAAGCCCCCTGAGGAAAATAAAGGGTGTTTCTTTATCTTCTTCCACAGTCAAACCGGACCCGCCCATGAACCTGCAGCTGAAACCACTACAAAACTCTCGGCATGTGGAGGTCAGCTGGGAATACCCTGACACCTGGAGCACCCCGCATTCCTACTTCTCCCTGACATTCTGCATACAGGGCCAGGGCAAGAACAATAGGGAAAAGGTAAGAGATGATATATACCCAGAGCCATATACCCAGGTTTCTGCAGGCCCACATCTAGGAGACGAGTGATGATAACAGTAGCTAACATCTATTGAGCACTTTCTCCTTGCCTCAGACTGCTTTAAGGGTTTTACATGGATAGCTCACTTAATCCTTAACATAACCCTACAAAGGCAAGTGGTATTATCATCAACACTTCACTGGGGAAGACAGTGAAGCTCAGAGAGGTTAAAGGACTTGCCCAAAGTTACCCAGCTAGGAACGGCCAGAACCAGGAAACCAGTCTGGTGGACACAAATTCCACGTACCTAAGCACGCTGCCGCCTCCAGTATGGGTGGTCATTAATTCTTGTGCTCAGAATTGGTCCTCACATAGGAAATCTGGGCTCCAGGGGTCTCAAATCATTATTGTTTCAAGTTAGTGAGTATAATGAATGATAGAACATGCGTGCTATGTCTCACCCAAAATGGGTAATTGCCAGCTGTCCCACATATCGTGAAATGATTTTGAGCAGAATGTTAGTGCTTACAGAGGCTAAGACAATGGCTTTCAAACTTTCCTGCCTTGCCATCATAATCCCAAGGTCCAGAAGGCACTTTTATAAAGCCCAACACTCCTGGGGCCCCGGTTTTTGAAATCACTGGATAAAGGCCTTATTCAGGATGGTGTTTAGCATTTGGTAGAAATTCTGCCATTCAGTCACTCCCTGAGAATTTATTTTTGTAGGGGGGAAGGGCTATTCTGGAGTAAACTTTACCTAAATACTATTTAAAATCTTGATATGTATCTTCCCTACATAAGATTTATATCATTAATAAGTAATATTTACTGAACACTTTCTACTGATTAAAGACTTGGCCAAGAGTTTTACGTGAGGATTACCTTTAACATTTCCACATCTATGAGATGGGAATAATTATTTTCCCTCTTTTTATAAAGGATGAAACTGAGACACAGAGCCCAAAGCATTTTCCTGTGGTCACACAGCTAAAAGTTAACAATCCCTGGATTTCAGCACGTTTTCTTTTCTTTATTTTTTTTTAAGATTTTATTTTATTTATTTGACAGAGAGACAGCGAGAACAGGAGCACAAGCAGGGGAGTGGGCAGAGGGAGAAGCAGGCTTCCGGCTGAGCAGGGAGCCCGATGCGGGGCTTGATCCCAAGACCCTGGGATCCTGACCTGAGCCGAAGGCAGACCACTGAGCCACCCAGGCGCCCCTTCAGCACGTTTTCTGATAAAAGGACCAGGATATAGTATTTCAGAATATCCAGGGGACAGCTAGAACATATCTGCCTTTGTCCCACCATCAGGCTAGTACAGGGGTGAGTGTGCACGGGGCCTTCAGGCAAGGCAGCTCTTCTAGAAAGATGAAAGCTGGACCAAACCATCTCTCCCTCTGGGCTGAAATAGAAAAGCTGCATCTGTATTTAGAGCTTCTATCGGTAGGTGGCGCAAGTTCTACACAACTCCAGTGTTTATTTGCTACTGTGGTGCCCCAAAACCAAGGTGTGCTTATTTGGGGAGATCAAGCTTTGCAGAAATACGCCCAGCCCCTCTTGTGACTGCATTGCCAACGACTTCCCTCTCCTTTGCAGAAAGAGAGACTCTGCGTGGACAAAACCTCAGCCAAGGTCACGTGCCACAAGGATGCCAAGATCCGCGTGCAAGCCCGAGACCGCTACTATAGCTCCTTCTGGAGTGACTGGGCATCTGTGTCCTGCAGTTAGGTGAGCAGGCCCACAAAGCCCAGCCCACACCTGAACACTCAGTGTCCCCGGGTGCCGGGCAGTGGTGGGGGGCAGTGCGGGAGAAGAAAGGAGAGATAGGGTGCCTGGCTCACAGTCACCAGAGTCAGAAAGATACCTTTGTTCATTAAACAGATATTATTTGATGCCCATGGTGTTCTGGGCACTATGCTGGGTACAGAGATACTGCAGTAAAGAAAACAGGCGTAGGTCCTGCCCTCCTGGAGGAGAAGGCAAAGAAGGGGGAAAGGGGAGAGGTAGCTACGAGTCAGAGCAAGAATAGCTCACAAGCTGTTTTCAGGAGTTAGAACATTATCCTGGGCACCTGGGGGTAGGGGGAGGACATCAGAGGCAACCAAATCCTAGGCCACATAAGGACAGGCTGGACCCTTCTGACATGGAATCCCCAAACCCAATTGCCCCAGTCATGTGTCCTGTGAAATAAGGGTTCGCTGCCGCATTTCTAATTCACAGAAACTGTTGGCCTTCTTTTTCAGGTTCCAATCTCAGGATGAAACCTTGGAGGGAAAGTGGAAGATATTATGCAGAATTTTCTAAAGACTCAATAGAATAGGCCCCCAAAGTTATTCTCTACCTAATTTGCTTTTTGTAAAGGATCATTATCATGTTTTTGCAGTATTTTTACATTTACAGGCCAAATGGCCACTGAAACAATCAGCTATTTTATTTATAGATTTTCCAGCTAGCAGGTTGCCACTGACCTTAATGCTATTTAAATATTTAAGTAATTTATGTATTTATTAATTTATTATTTTTATTGAACACTTGTGTGCCAAGATGTATTGTATGTTTCATACTCTCAGGACCTGATTTGTTAAGGAAGAGGCCCTATTACGCAAAATGTGAATTTATGTGTTATTTACACTGGAAACTTCTCAAGCGAGACTGCAAGTGTATGGGTTTTACGACAACCACTGAGAACACAATGTTCTGATGCCAGCACCGTAATATATTTGTGATGGATGAGAACACAGAAAGTAGTTAAATAGAGGCATGGAGACATGAATCCATTTGAGAAGGTTCTGAAGATGGAGATGTCAGTTCCTGTATCCATGAAGACTTCCTTGAGGTGGTGTTGATAAAGCAATTCAGGGCCACCTACCTGTACTTCTAAGCAAGTTTAGTTTTGGGAATGCCTGAATTTAGAAAGGGCTAAAAAAATAACTGAAGTTGAAATTCAGCTTCAGCCACCCTGGCAGTCCCTACTCCCATCTATCTGTAAGACATAGGAGAGGGACCCGGAGACAATGTAAGTGTCTGGAAAGTAAAAAGGCCTTATGATCCAGGAAGGAGAACCAGTAGGGCCAAGCACATAAAGCTATCAGAGTTGCCAGGTGCTCCTTAATAGCCAAGCAAAAAAGCACAAAGATGCAAAGAAAATGATCAAGAATTGCTTACTCGTCAGCGTGAGCGAACCTGACCGGATGTGACCAGAAATTGCCCACCACTAAGATGCTACTTTTAAGTAATGAATGTGCTTTCTGTAAAATGATTTCATTCGTTTTCTGTTTACTTGTTTTTAAATTCTGATGATGAACTAATAAAAATATAACTCTTCTTTGCAATAATACTTTGGGCTTTCTCAGCTGACTCGAGGATCCTATTCCCACATTTACCAGGACTGCATTATTTTTCCCCTGCCATTTAAGAATTGCCCTTCTTTGAAGCAATTTCACTTCCAGTTTTGCAGAGTTGCCCTTTCCCTTTATAGGATTCCCAAAGTCAGTGTCTTGCTGAGCTCAGGGAATGTCCCTGTGGTCTGACTACAGGGAACTCTGCAAGGGCACTGAACTGCATTATGCCCTCTTTAAGGGTTGGATGCTCTTGCTCTGTTCACCTTCTAGCCTGGAATCGACTCTACTAGTTCCAGAGCATCATGAAATAAAACTCCAACCTGGTCGAGTCATAAGCATCCCATCCCATAGGGCCAGATCCAGTGTTTATGGAGGGTTTGTCATATGTCTGGACATGTGCTAGCCCTTGAGGTTGAGGAGTTCCAGAAAACCTTGGGTGGCCTTCCTCCAAACAGTGCCCACTCCTGGCACAGCTTATAAGACAGGGATGAAAAGTTAACTTCAGTACCACTAAATGCTAAAATGTACAGTATACGGTGCCCTGGGGTAAGAACAAAGGAGAAGAATCAGTGTAACCTGGAGTTGCCCAGGAAGGCTCAATGGAGAAGGGGAGGTCAAAGAAAGGGCAGAGCCTGCCAATTCCTCTTCGGTGCTTCCCATGGAAAGAGCAAGTGGTGGGATCCAAGAGAATGGAGTCCATTCTCTACTATCTTCAATGGCCAAGTGAACATACCTGGGCTTCCTTGCAATGGCAACGTAATTATAATACAGATGTTGTAAGTGTCCTTATTTGAAGTGACTCCTGGAGCCCTTATCTACTCTGCTTCTGACCTGGAGGAACGGTGGAAGATCCCGTCATCCTTATCCAACATTTGAAACCTATCATCTTGTATTAGGAGCCCACACTTGATAGCACATGGTTGGTTAATAACAACTCTTTGTCCTCCTACAGGGCCTTTCATCTAGACATACCAAAACACTTAATGGGCACTTAATGAACAACGCTAACCAAGAAAAAATAATTAATCACATTTATGAGTACAGAGACCAGGGGACATTTCCCAAAACTTCTGGCCAGCAAAGGGCCGAGCTCAGATTTCTGGCTCCCAACTGACATGACCTCTTAGCATCCGATGAATTTTAAATTCAGTACATGCACTGAAGAGCTTGTCTTTGAAAGATATTCTCCAGGACAGTCCTTTATTATGAGGCGTCTATCCACTACAAATGTATCAAATGTTCTAGGAAAAGAGCTCAAGGGACCGCAGGAGACTCGTTCTGGCCAGCCCTGCTACATGACCGTTTGACCTTCAGCAGGACACAGAACACAACCTGCTTGTTGTCCCATCACTACTCACTCTCAACTTCTTTCTCTCCCTCCCGAGCTCTGGGTTTGGGAAGCTAAGTAATCACTTTTCTAGCCACACTGGCTGCCCAGCAAGGCCATGAGACCTAGTTCCAACCCATGACACCTAAGAAAATTCTGCTGGTGCTCTCCTGAGAAAAGACAGAGCCAGGGCGAGTATCACCCGTTCCCTCCTTCCTCTCTTGAGCAGATGAAATTGAAGAAGTCTCAGAGGAAACCCTGCAACCAGAATGGAAACCATCATGCTGAGACTATAAAAAGACTCTGGGACCCTAGCAACAACAAGAAGCTGAACCAACCCTGGTAACTACCTACCCCAGCCTTCTTGTGTTAAAAAGAGAGACCCATGTGTGTGGTTTTTCAGATGGTGGTAGAAAACACATGAGAGAAAATGTACCATTTTTGTCACTTTTAGGTGTCGCATTCAGTAGCATCTGCTACATTCAAATTGTTCTGCGACCGTCACCACCAGCCATCTCGAGAATGTTCTCTTCTTCCCAAGCACACTCTGTACCCATTAAGCAATAACCCCTCCCATGTTTGTTTTCAAAACAGGAAATAACTAAAGTGAAAATTAAATAAAGATATTCTCTTAAACATCTAGATCCCATCTCTGAGAGTCAGGACAACACTGGTAGGAACTGGTGTCAGAACACCTGGGTCTGCCCCTTACAGAACATCTGGTATACCCCTTGGGGAGCCCTGGAGCCATATTCAATGATGCCATGTGGGGTCCTGGTAATACCCTGCCTGTCTGAAGAAAGGGAACCAGGGTCAGGAAGCTTGTGCTGAGGGCAGCCTGAGCCTGAGCAGGACTAAGCTGGGGCGGCGGGGGGGGGGGAGGAGGTTCGGGCAAGCAGCTCCCATGGGAAAGACACCTCTGTTGTTCCTTCATTCACTCCACAATGTTTTTCTGAGTAATTGTGCGGTCCCAGGCACCAACCTCAACTTTCTGGATACAAGGCTAAATAAGACTCTGCTCTCCCACTTCTTCCGGTCTCCAAGGGATGAAATGCTTGAAATTCTAAGCAGTGAAGGTTACTTCTTGAGGGTTAAGAGCTCTATAAAATGAGATAATCAGTTTAATGGGATTAGCACGGTACCTGGCCCACAGTAAGCACTCAGTGAGTGGTGGCTGTTTCCACTGACTAGCTCTGTGATCTTGAGCAAATTACTTAACCTCTTCAAGCCTCAGTTTTCTCATCTGTAAAATGGGATAATAACAGTAACCACTTCACAGAGTGATTGTGAGGATTAATGGAATAACCCTTAGAAAGTGCTTATAGAAATCCCTGATCCATAATAAGTACTCAATAAAAGCTGATGGCTAATATTCTTATTATATTACCTATAACCTGAAAAAAGAATAATCTGGGACCCTATGCTTTTGTGGGGGTAGGGACATGGAGGGATCATTGTTAGGAGGTCATGATGTGTCTCAGAAGGTGAATTGGGATGGAGGAAGCATTAATCGGTCAGTGAAGAGATCAGTCAAGCTCTTCAATGTAGAATCCCTTTCTTATAAATAAAATTGCAGAAACATCCCTACATGGGGGATACCAAGATGCAATGAACCCTATTCCTGCCTTCAGGGATTGCACAGTCTGAAAGGGGCAAACATGGTGAATACATATTTTAAAATATAGCCAGGCTGGGATAAGGGTATGTGCATCCTAAATATTTCGTTTTACAAAGGTTTTCAGCTCTCAGGAAGAGCCTTTTCATTTCCTTTAGCCTTTCTGGATGCAATAATTTGGCATAAACCTACCAATTCACCTTGCCTATAAATCAGATTTTAATCATCTCTTTCCATTTCATTGCAGTTTGGCCCCTCTTCTTGGACAGCATTTGTGAGCAAAATGCACTTGGACAAGACTTTCTCCATAGAGCCATATTATAACCAAGGAAATGAATTCCCTCTCCCAGGCTCATAAAATGCAAAAATAAAACCACCATTCGGGTTGAGGGCAGAGGAAACCAGGCGCGCATACTGAAAACCCTCCTTCTGCAGGAAGCACACTCGGGGAGCGGATTTACATTTACCTTCACGCAAGTCTGGGTTTCGCAGGCACGGGGCGTCTGGGCAGCCGCCGCGGTCCTGCGCAGCCCCTCTGCCCAGTGCGGGCCCGTGTGTGTGACCGGCTGCCAGGCTCTGCAGCTGCTCACTAATCTCCCCTGCCTCTCTCATAAGGAACGTACACTATCTCTCCCGGGCCCTTGGCCACCAGCCCACCAGGCGGCTTCCCTGGCTCTTTGCAAAAGGGCCAATCGCTAACCCCAGCATGGGGGTTCCAGAGAACTGAATATTCTGCCAGTGACCCTGGGGTTTGGAGGAGAAGAAAAGTTGGGGAGAAAATCTGGGACACACCGTAGTGTCCAGTTCATTTCCTCCTTGCCACACCCACCATCCAACAAGCACACGGCTAACACTGATGGAATGGGGGCTACAGTGCTTGGGAGGATCCAGAGCTCAGGGGGTGTGTGTCCACCCAGCCCTGGGCAGGGAGACCTCAGCTCAAATCCCTGCTGCCCATTTACCAGCTCTGTGCCCTTAGGCAATTCCTTAATCTCTCCGGGCCTCAGTTTCCTTCCCTCTAAAACAAGCATGCTAGCAGTGCCAACCGCCTCCCCAGGGATGTTGTGAGAATGTAAGGAAACCAGGCTCCCAGCACCCTGCACCTGGCAAGAAGACCTCAAACAATTACACAGTTGCAGTTTCTGTGTTTATAAAGTCAGGCCAAAAAGGAGAAGCAGTCCTAAACCCACCGCTTCCTCCCTCCACATGGAGATGAGGGCTGGTTCAGGACAAGTACTTAAGCTTTCCAGTCCTGACTCAGAAATTGGTGTCCTCTGGCCCATCAGCCCTCTCCTGGGTCCACTGCCAGCACCCAGCAGTGACATCCCCCCGAGATCACAGCACACAGAGCCGTGCTCTGTTTCAGAACCATTGCACGGGCTTCTGCTCAGCCTTATTAAAACATCCTCCAGCCATGGCTGACTTCTTTCTCTGAAATCCCTCTTTTTACACTTTTGGGGTCCTTAGAGGCTCACCAGACCCATGGTCTCCCAGCTTGTTCGAGCTGAACTCCCTGTGTTCAAGTGGAAATCTTAAATGAAGTCCCACCATACACAGGCACTGGGGAGAATGGTGGCCAAAGGGACTTTAGGTTTATCAGCAATGTTCTAATTCTTTACAAGAAGAACATATTAGCATATTCCTGCATAATTAAAAATTAATTTTCTATAAAGTCCTATATGTAAAGCAGACAAAAGCTGAGTCGTTCTGGTTGAAGCCTCCCGCCCATTCAGTACCCTCTCCTACTCACCACTGAGAGCCCTGGGGCCCCACCTCAACATCCCTAAACTCTTCAGGGTCCAGTTTGAAAACCTCTAGTTATGAAGGCGAGAGAAGTTTGGTTCCTTGCTCAAGCATCCAGAGCCTGATTAATGCCAGGGCTCAAGCTTGAACCTAGGTCTCCTGACTCCTATTTCGGCTGTTCCTGACATATTGAGTCATAATTCCCAGAAGGTTGCTTTTAAAATGACCAGCCTATCACCAGCGAGGGGTGGCACATGAAAACCTAGGGATTCCCACAAACACTTTCATACTAATCAGCTTCTCAAAATAGTTGTCCAGCTTCTTGGGAAGTGGTGCTTGGAACCTGAAGAGCATCCTCTGCTCCACAGGAAAGTGGAAAAGAAACAGCAAGGGCATGCACCCTCTAAGACAAGAAAAGTCAAAATTTGGGCAGCCACAGCACTGCTACTAGCCCTAGAACACCTTAAGGCTAATAAGAAAAAAGGTGTCTCTTCCTCCGGGCAGACCCAACCCCATGCCAGGGTACATGGCTTCCTGAGCAGACAGCAGGCTCGATTTCTGCTCTCTCGACCCCTCAACCAGGGCCCTTTGTGCGGGACACGACCTGCCCAAACACACATGGCAACCCTGGTTGTGGGGACAGTGGTAAGTGCTTGGGGTAAAGAAAATTGAAGGAGAGGGAGGGCTTTCACTCATTTGCTCATTCATTCATTAAGCAAATAATTACTCATGTTTACTGTGCCAGGCACAGAGGTGCAGGGGAGAATCCATGAGCAAGGTGGGCAGGTCTGCTGCCTCCAAGATCTTACAGCCTCAAGAGGGCTGAAGCCAGCAGCTAGGACAGTAAGAGTACAGTGTGGAAAGTGTTAGCATAGGTAAGGAAAACTCTGCAGAGTTATCTGGGGATTTGCCTTCACAGAGGCTTCAGGCTGCAAGTAAGGGAGATCCCACTAAAAAGTGACTTGAGCAAAAAGGAGCTAGAAGGGCACCTAACAAGAAGTCTGGAGGTAAGGGGTGGTGGGATGAAATTCAGCAATTCGATGACATCATCAAGAACTCAGACTCTTTTCAACTTTCTTCTCCACTAGCTTCGGTATGCAGGCTTTTGTCTTCATCTATTCCCCTCAAGATGGCTACTGCAGCTTCCCGTGTCATGTCCTCATTTCATCAGGCCTGAGGATTGGAAAGGCAGTTCTCCTCTAACACTTGTTTTTAATCAGAGAAGATAGTCTTTCCAGAGTCCTTGGGCAGACACGCTCATGCCCTACCTACCAGGAGGCTGGGAAAACAAGAATCTGGCAATCTCTCCCTCTGAAGTGGGAGGCAGGCCCTGAGAGCAGAGAAGGAGCTGAGTGGGAAATGGTTCTTGTTTAGGCAACCAACAGTGCCTACCACCGGACTGCAAAGGAGGGACCCAGAACCTCGATTTGAAGGTGGGCATCAGTGGCAGACAAAATAATGCCTTTCCCAAGATGTCCATGCCTAGTCCTTAGAACCCGTGAATAGGATGAGATCATCCCAGATGATCCAGGTGGAATGAGTGTAATCACACCAACCCTTAGAAGTCAGATGCAGAAGAGGGAGAAGTCACAGATGCATGAAGCACAAGAAGGATTTAACCTTCAAGCTATTGCTGGCTATGGGGACCTCACTCCTACAACCACAAAGAATTGAATTCTGCCAAGAACCTGAATGAGTCTGGAAGCAGATTGTTCTCCAGAGCTTCCAGAAAGGAACACAGACCTGCCTTGTGAAACACTAAGCAGAGAACCCAGCCAAGCCCACCTGGACCTCTGACCTTCAGGTCTACGAGATAGTAAATGGGTATTGTTGTAAGCAGCTAGATATACGGTACTTTGTTGGAGGAGCAATAGAAACTAAAATAGGTTCCCAAATAAAAACGTATCCATGCTGTGACTTTTAAGAATTAAGAGGAATTACCAGGTAAAGAGAATAACATGAGCACAAGTCTAGAAGAAAGACATGTTTGGAAACCAGCGGAAGCTCCTTTGAACTGATGCATAGTGTGAAGGACAAGAAGGAAAGGAGAAAGAGAAAAAAAAAAAAAACACGAGGATGGAGGGTAAACAGGAACTAAATCCTACTAAATAACTGAAGTAGGTGAGTCCTCAAGGGTCAAGCTTGGGCTGCACCATGACGGCAACAGAAAGCCATTGAAAGGTTTTAAGGAGAAAAGTGATGGGTAAAACAAAAATCTGAGCCCATCACGTTACTGCTTAAAACCTGAACCCATAGTTGGGTTCAGAGCCCATGTATGAAATGTGGGCTAGAGATGGGGAATGGGGGATCACTGTTACATGCCAGAAAATTCCCTTCAGTCATGCAGAAGACAAGGCCTATGAGGAGAGGGGTTAAGAACTGGGAAATGGGAATGTGACTTTAAAAGCTTTCACCTCCCCCTTTTTGCCTTGGGAACAACGCTGAATAAGAGACAAACTGAAAACTGGAACTGTCTTCTTCAATGGTGCTGGCTGAGCCTGGTGCCAGGAAGCCCAGGGATGCTCAATAAAGGTTAACTGAATGAAGGAATGACTCAAGAAGGCAAACAAAACGGACCCCAGTGGGCAATTTTCTCTGATTATTTGCTATCAAATGGAGGAAACGTTTACTCTCCGCTTTTCTTAAGTAGCTCCACTGCCCCAGGATGCAGCCCCACATGATTTGAATGACTGAAATTTAATCCCAATATTCACTTGAATTATTTACTCACTTTCAAAATGGAATCTCTCCTTGGATGACTAAAGCTCCTTTCTTGGGAGGACTAAGACGTCGGATGTGAAGTGTTTCCAAATAAGCAGGTGTTTGATTTCACCATGCTGGGGTGATTGTAGAGAAATGGGGGGATGAGTAAACAGGATTTGGCACCCACATGTGTACTTTACTATTTTTCATCCCTGGAATTTATACATAAGATATAAAGAGAAACTAATTAAAGGTAGCCATTTCACATCCCATAAGAAACTTTTGGGATTGAAAGCCTGGAGGAGTAAGGAGTCCACTGAGAATATGCAGATGTCAGACTGTAGAGGTTTTAATCCACTCGGCCATCAACGAGCTGTAGTCCTTACCACTCTAAGCATCAGTTCTCTCGGCTATTAATTGGAAGAAATAATAGCACTTACCGCAAAGGGCAGAGTGAAGATGCAATGAGATAATGCATGTGAAGAGCCCAAGATAGAGCCTTGGGTGTTGTACGTTCTCAATACACGTTAACTCGTGTATTCGTTTGCCAGGGCCAATTCACAACGCACCCCGAGCCACGTGGCGTAAACAACAGATACTTACTGTCTCACCGGTCTAGAGGCTGGAAGTCCAAGATCAAGCTGTCAGCCAGGTTGGTTTCTTCTGCGGACTGTGGAGAGAATCTGTTCCACGTTTCTCTCCAAGCTCCTGGCGGTTTGCAGGCACTCTCTGGTGAACTTTGGCTTCTGCTGCATAATTGCCCCGATCCCTGCCTTAATCTTCACATGGCATTCTCCCTGTGTACCTGCCTGTGCCCAAACTTCCCCTTTTTGTAAGGACACTGCCTAAGAGGCCATCCTACTTCAGTATGTTCTCATCTTATTACATCTACAATGACCCCATTGCCAAGTAAGGCGATATTCTGCGGGTGTTAGAACTTCAGCATGTGAACTGGAGGTGGGACACAGTCCAACTTATAACAGTATTATTACTAGGAACATTACTCCTCTGCTTGGTTCAGATTACCAAATCAATATACCTATTTCTGTTTTCAATTTTTTATTTTGAATTCATTTCAGAAAAAGAAAATTGCAAAATAGTACAAGAGCTCCCTTATGACTATTACCAAGGTTCTCCTAGTACTAACATCATCCATACTAAGATAATCTTAGTACAAGTATCTGAAGCAGGAAATTAATGCTGATACAATACTATTAACTAATCCCTATCCTGATTCAAATTTTGCCAACTGTCCCACCAGTGTCCTTTCTCGGGCCCAGGATCCAATCCAGGATGAACATTGCATTAAATTTCATGCTCCCATAATCGCCTCAGATCAAAGACAGTTTCTTGGTCTGCCCTAATCATTTGTTATCTTGACATTTTTGAAATGCAGTGATTAGTTATTTTGTAAAATGTCTCTCCACTTGGGTTTGCCTGATGTTCCCTAAGGATTAAACGTGGGTTCTGCATTTTTGTCAAGAATCTCACACCAGGGGCGCCTGGGTGGTTCAGTTGTTAAGCCTCTGCCTTCAGCTCAGGTCGTGATTCCCAGGATCCTGGGATCAAGCCCTGCATCCGGCGGGCTCTCTGCTCGGCGGGAAGCCTGCTTCTCCCTCTCCCACTCCCCCTGCTTGTGTTCCTGCTCTCGCTATCTCCCTCTCTGTCAAATAAATAAATAAAATCTTAAAAAAAAAAGAATCCCACACCAGTGCCACTTTCCCTTTCTCAGTGAATCCTATCAGGAGGTGCACGGAGTCAGGTTATCTCAGGACTGGTGATGTTGACTTTGATCACTTGGTTTAGGTGGAGTCTACCACGTTTCCCCACAGGAGAGCTTCTATTTTTTCCGTTAGAATTAATGTATCTAGTAGAGAGATACTCTGAGAGTATGTTCATGTCCTCTCTCTCATCATACTTTTAGCCAATAATTTGATACTTGTTACAACAATAGCTTGGCCTGATGGTGATCTTCTATTTTCATCATTCTTTCTACATTTATTAATTTGAATTCTACCATAAGGAAGGCTTTCCCTCCCTCCTATATTCTTTTTAATAAAGCATTCCTAAATCTGAGGTTTTATCAGAATAGGCCATTGTGTTGATTTTCCCAGGATCCTTGATATCGGATTCTTGGGTCTGCACAGTTCTGAGATATTCACTTATATGCCTGCATAAACGGAAAAAAAAAAATCTTCCTTATTCTGCATTTCAACCTCATGGTTTTAGTCCCAGTAATAGAATCTTTGAGGGAAGCATGTGCTAAACGCTTTGTGGGGTGAAGAGGAGGTTTAAATTATTCAAGAGAACTGCTTTTATACAATTTGGATGTACCCATTTACACATAAAAATTAATGCTAACTAGATATAATTTCTATTTATTCATTAAAACAAATCCCAGAGCATTCCAGAAATCCTTAGTTAGCCTAACGTTATTCTAGGCACTTAAAAACAAAATTTCTTTTCTTAAAACAGGAAAATCCCGACTTTGTCTTTTCTGAAAACCCTGTGGCACTAACAGCAGGGCCTTCTTGCTTCTCTTGGGCGGCCGTCTCCTCCTGCCCTCCTAATCAGGCAGGCACTCAGTCAGCAACTGAGAGCCTACCCTGCATCAGCCTCTTCTCTAAGGGCTGGCCCAGCGCCGCAGACAAAACAGCCTCGAGCCCCTGCCCTATGCAGCTTCCAGATTCATGGAGGGAGATGAACTGCAAGCACGAATAACAAATCCCAGAAATGGTAGCTTCATGAAGGAACGTGAAGCAGCGGAAGAGAAGAGAATTATGGGCAAGGGAAGCTCTATGTTCATTTAGATAGCATGGACGGGAGACTCCCTCAGATGAGGGCGAGGGGATCAGATGTGATGGACAGCTGAAGGATGTGAGAGAGGAGCCCCATAGCCCTCAGTAGGGGGGTGGGGCTGGGGGCTCAGCAGAGAACATTCTGGGAAAAGGAACAGCAGGTGCCGAGTTCTGCTTCAGGGGCATTGATTGGGCCATATTTGCTAGTAGGAGGAGTTGTTGTGTGTCCTTCCCCAAACTGTTGCACTTTTGCTATATATACACAGCCTTGTTTTACTAAGTCTTAAGCTTTTAGTGTCTTCCAATTTACTTACTACCCCCCCCACAATGAATTTTTTTTTAACATGTAGTTTTGAATATCTTTCATCATCTGGAAGAGTACCATATATGTGATAGATAGATAGATAGATAATAAAGATGCATATACAAAAAGAGTCCAACTCCTTTTTTTGATGATTGACAGTCGATGGCTTTTGAGCCTCACCCCTCCTTCTTAACTCTGTCCCACACCCACATTTGGGCAAGCTCATAAGAAAGCCTGGGTGTTCCCTCCTTTGGTAGAGCATCTGAACCAAATTTTGAGTGAAGGTTCACAGCACACACACACACACACACAACACACACACACACACACACACACACACACAAACACACACCCCTGCACTGTTCAGTACTAGCACCAGCCACATGTGGATACTGCACTTGAAATGTGGTGAGATGTGCATTACATGTAAAATACACACTGGGTTTCAAAGATACTATGAAGGAATGTAAAATAGCCCATTAATAATTTTTATGTTGATTATATGTTGAAATGATGTTGTGTATATATTAAGTTAAAGTACTCTTAAAATTCATCTCACCTGTTTCTTTTAACCTTTTTAAATGTGGGTACTAGAAATTTCCAAATTATATGTAGAGTTCACATTCGAGGTTCACTTTCTCTTCCTGTTGGAAAACACTAATATATCAAGGTATTAACAATGGGTATATCTTAGGGTTTTTAAAAAATATCGTTCTTTTATCTTCTCTGTATTTTTTGAAAATGTATTTCAAACTGAAAAGATACTTTCATGCAGTTGTCAGTGGAGGTAGGGGAGCTGTTCTGGGACTCAGAGGAGGAGTGATCACCCTGCTCAAGAATTCCAGACACTGAAAATATTTTCCAATCAGTCATAATTCTAAAACTGAAGTCCATCCCCTAGTCTGCCCATGCTCTGTGAGGGGGGCAGGCAGCCGCCCGGAAGCTTTGGAGGAAATGACTTTCTAATGGTGATTCTAGAGTTTGCAAATGCATTGATGCGCCTGCTGCAGGCCTTCAAGCCCTGGGTCTTTAGTAGAGGACCTGCTAATCTGATGTGCTGTCATCGATAAAAACAAGGCATGGCTGGCTCCACTTTTTTGTGTGCATCCTTGGGGTGGCCACTTGCACTTGACCCAATCCATGGTCTTTACAAGCCTTCAGTGTTTAGATCCTTGTTCACAAACCAGGAGGACCAAGCTCAGGATGGCGATCCAGACACAGACCAGCCTGCTTTCCTCGGTAATGCTTTGGAACAAACTGTGCATACTTAATCATGCAAAAATGATATTGTTTTGAAGAGGTCAGAATTCAGAACATGCTTGGCTAGTCCAGCAACTGAGGTTTTTATTGCCACTGACTCTCAACCCAGCCATTTGCACTTAGGTAGCCCGCTCTTTCTACCAGAAGAAGGGATAATAAGAGAAGAAGGAGCAGAAGAAAAAACCACATGGATTTAACTAGATCATCACATAAAAACTGCAAATGTCCTATCACTTTTCAGAAAAATTCACCATCTGCTTTCAAATGATTTTGCAATTTGTCTCTTCTTTACACAAATAAATTTAGAAAATTCAATCTGAGTAATTTCAATTCTGTAAATTTTAAAACTTGACTGGGTAAGAGAAATATTGAGTACTGAATCTCAAAAGGCAAGTATATACAAATAAGCAATTTGTGAGTTTACATTTGGCCCTAGATCCAAAAAAGGGAAGAATTTCACTTTTGAAATAATGGCAAAGTTATTCAAATATATACAAACAAACTCTCACTTTGGGCTTTACTCTTTTAACTCTATAGACTGAAGCCATTATTAGCTACTAGAATTTGAATGCCAAGTTTTTTTAATAGCTATAATGAGTATAATTCACATATTACACAATTGACCGTTTAAAGCATACAACTCAATGGCTTTTGGTATATTCACAGAGCTGTGCAACCATCACCACAATCTATTTTAGAATATTTTCAATACTCCAAAAAGAAACCCAGCACTCCTTAGCCATCAGGCTTCAATCCCAGCATCCCTCTCCTCTCCGGCAGCCCTAGGCAACCACTGTCGACTTTCTGTCTCTGTGGTTTTGCCTGTTCTATAATTTCATATACATAGAATTACACAACAAGCAGTCCTTTATGACTTCCTTCTTAGCATAAGCAATCAGAGAAAGAATATAAATCTTAAAATTTATTTCAAAGTCAAGTTAGATATTATTCTTGAATTATGTCCTGCCTTAGATAATCAATGTCTTTCTTTGCCTTCTCTCCTTATCACATAGATAACTGGTTTGATGCTATCCTTTGAAAGACTCAAGTTCAAAACTTGAAATTATCTATACTCTAAGGAGTTCTTACAAGGGCCATGATTTAGGAAGACTTAAAGTAATAATCAGGACATTCATTGGTTATCACCAATGATTCTGACCATCACCATCACATTTATTGAATGCTATGTCCCAGGCACCATGCAAACACTTCATAAGTGTTATTATTTTGAATCTAATCACCTTGTGAAGTATTTTGATACCAACTTTACAGATTAGGATCAGGGATTGTGGCAGAGAAACCATAAAATAACCCTCAATGATTCTACCTCCTGGTGTTCACACCTTTGCGTAATTCCCTCCCGAGTGTGGGAGGGATTTGTCACTTGATTCTAACAGAATATGGGAAATGTGATAGGATGTCACTCCCAGGATTACTTCACGTTATATAAGACAACTCTGTTCTGGCAGATTGGAGTCAGAGACTCTGCTTGAGGGTTGGATGAGGTTAAGTCACCATATTGGAGAAGCTCATGTGGGAAGGAATTATGGGAAGCCTCTAGAACCTGAGGGCAGCTGACAGCCACTAAAAAGTAGGGGGACATCAGTCATACATCCCGCCATATAGCCTCAAGGAAATGAATTCTGCCAACAACCTGAATGAGCAGATTCTTGGGAAGCAGATTCTCCCCCAGGCAAGCCTCCACATGAAATCCAGCCTGTCCAACACCCTGATGCAGACTTGTGAGACCCTGATCCAGCTAAACTCTGCTCAGACTCCTAACCATGGAAATCGATGAGATAATAAATGCATGCTGTTTTAAGTCACTAAGCTTGTGGTGATGTTATGTGGCAATAGAAAACAAAACACAGGGAGTTAAGTTTCTAATCCTAGATCCCCCAGAAGTTGTGGGACTGGCTGTCCAACCCAGACCTGTTAACTCCCACGTCCGTGTTTATGGGGGCCATACCCTGCCCTGCTGTCCCCAAGTGGTGCTTTCAAGATTGCATGAGATCCCAACCTGTGCTCCAAAACACGACTTAGCTGAGTTCCTCCAATCACTCAAACCACAGGATCATCCCTGACCTACGGGATCTAACTATCTTTTCACATATGCTGAAGCTGCCTGACGCAGCAGCAATAATATGGGTCCGCCTTGGGCCCTTTTTGAGAAGTGTTAGAGCTCAGTGGCCCTGGAAGGACTTCCTCAACACGTGGGCTCCCATGCATATTCACTGAACCTCACAGTGGGGCTGGATATGTGGATGCTTAGTTACTCAGTGAACTGGATGGCAGCAGGCAAATTGTAGCACTTTGTTTTCAATGATTTGCTGTTCAGTGGCATCAGTATAATACCTATCTGTGTCCTATCAATCAGAACGGACAATCATCTAGTTTTGAGCTCCCAGAATTCCCTGAGAATATCAATGTATGAGAAATAATTATGGCATTAGATATGGTGCTCTGCACTTCTATTACTGTCTGGTGAAGGCATTTGTAAACCACATGAATCAATTTACTACTATACTAAAAGCAAAATGTTATCTAAGAGACAGATGAAAATATCTCTTGTATATCATAGAGACATAAGACTATAGTAGTTCACCCACCCAACATCACTGTTATCAGTAACCGGAACTTACAAATTTCTTCTTTACAATAAGCTTTCATGAAAATATTTTCCTTATTTCACTATATCCTCCTATTAGGTAGATGGAAAAAATCAATACAGGGATTGATTCTTTTGCAGGAATACAAAAAGAAAAGGGAAATAAATACATGTATTCTATTCTGTCATGAATCTTGTTATAGTTGGAAGCATTTAAAGAAGCAAATGTTAAAAATAAGGGTATTAAGTAAGCATATTTTATGGCTTGTTTATTTACACATTTGTTAGCTTAACTCTTGTCACAGATCTACCAAGTTCAGAAACTTACGATGTACCTGGAAAGAATACAAAAGTAATAGAAAGAGGATCTGTTTCCAGAGGCTTTCAATTATATGGATCTAAAAATAACCACACAGGCTAATTCAAGCACAGAGAGTCACTGAGACATGTCTAGCCATTCTTACACAAATATTTCATCAGTACACATGGACACAGAGAAAAGCCCGGAAGGAAGTGCATCACAATGTTAACTGGGTCACCCCAAGATGGTGAAATTATATGTAATTTAAAAAAATTACTTGTACTTCTCAAATAAATATAGTCCTTAAAAATGAAAACGAAAGGTCTTTTAAACAATTAGGTCTAACATTGACTCAACAGATTCACCAAATCCACCAAAACAATGATGCACACTCATTCTTCTTTGAGCGAAGAACCACCTAGGGGGAAATGAAGAATATTCACAGTCCCATATTTTCTTTTTAATTATGTCTTCTTAAAACAGTAAGATCGGCAATAGTGCTTAAGTATTCATTCATTATTTTCCCCTTAGTAGATGCTCAGGCTTAGCTTATTATTTTGATTATGCTTTGACTAAAATTTCCAAAATTTTACAGCAGTGCATGCTCTGAAAGATCTGATTTTAACGCAGCACCTTTGAACCAGTTTGCATGAGTGTTGGAGGAAGGCTTCCTGGGATTGAAAGTTGAGAAAACATCTGGCAGCAGAACTCAGCCACCGAGTGAGAGCACACATTGTAGACCCATTAGATGCTGGGGAGGAAGTGGTTATGTTGAGTATAAATGCAGAGTACTCCGTAAATGACTTTCTCTGCTGCCCATGTACGAAACAGCTAGGATAGTCTATACTCCCTGCAACACTCCCTAGAGAAATGGAAAGGGGTCTTTGATCTTTCTGCCTGACTGCTCCCCTCCACACTGTCACACGCCATGCATGCTCATACTAGACATTTCACCACAGGGCCAGCCTCTGGACAGCAGGATGGGCTGAAGTCCCGGAGGGCTTTTTCACTGTCAGTATAGGTGGAGTAAGAAAAGTTCTTTGTATGTTGACTTTTGATATGCTGAGTTCTCCATTCTTCAAATGAAATGCCTGAGCAGGTGGTGAAGCCCAGAGGGATGAGTTTGCCATGCACGGTCCCACAGGGGCATGATCCACAGGGCAGGGATCACGCCTGCCTCATTCACCACTGGAGACCTAGCCTCTCAAACAGTACCTAGCACACTACGGGGCCTTGACTGGTAGTTAGGAAGTGATGCAGTGAAGGAGTGAAGGAATGCAAACTTTCCTTTGGTCACTTCGGAAACCTCTCTCACCTGGATAATAACAGTAACCTCCTAACTGATCGTCCTTTCTACTTTTGCCCCTCTATAGTCCATTCTCCACACGCCAGAATGATCTTTTTAAAAACAAATCAGGTTCTCAAATTAGATCATGGTCATGGCTGCACAACTCTAAATATACTGAAAATCACTGACTCACACTTCAAATGGGTGAATTTTAGGTTGTGTAAATTTGATCTCAATAAGGCGATTAAAAAATTATCATTTCCCTACTTAAAACCCTCCTCTGGTGTCCTGTTTCACTTAGAATTCACCAGATTACTTACAGTGACCTGCCAAATCCTATCCCCATGGGCTCTGCCTACCTCTTCACCCTCTTCTCCCACCAGCCACCACTCACCTCCCACTATGCCTTAAGGCCTTGCACATGCTCCTAGCTCTACCCACACTACTCCTGTTCATAATATTCTGAGCGATATCTCTTAGCATTCACGTCTTCCCCCTCCCATGCTATTGCCAATCACCAACCTTCAACTCCACTTTCTGTATTATGTTTGTATAGCACTTCTCGGTCTCTGAAAATTATATTTTATCATTTTCTTCACTCAAACACAAATTCTGTGAGAGAAGACAATCTTTTCATGTTTACCTCTGAAGAACGGCACCTGAGACACATAGTGGGGACTAACAAATATCCGTTAAATGTGGACTGCCTGGTTCCTGCACAGACAGTTCATTCTGCCAAGCCTGTCAGGAAAAAAACTAGTATCTACCTTAGTACAGCTTTACAAGAAAAAAAATGCTTAAAAAATTCTTATTGCTTTGGAATGATTATTTTTTACACGCATGGCAAAATTAGCTAGCTTCTGTCTGGGAACAGCTTTTCCAAAATTAAAATTATGTTAATATTCCACTATACAAGCTGTAATTACAATGCCCCTAAAGTTTCAAACATACCTACGTTGGGGGGGTTAGGAGCAGGGCTGGCAGGTCTTCTAGTCCAGGCGATTACTAACAGCAGCTGGATACTTACAAAAACATGGAGACTGTAAGAAGTCGTCCTCATTCTACTTTGTTTAGGACTCTCAGAAAGCCATGGTAATATTTGTAAAACATACACTTAATTACACAAGGTTTTCCTTTTACTACTACACTCTTGGTAATTATAATTTCAAGAATGACACAGCTCAATCATAGCCACACTCTGAACCACTTCTAGCAACATCTAAGATTCACATAAGCTTGAACTGCTTCCACATACTTTCCCATGAATTCTCATTTGATCTTTGCAACAGCCTATGGGAAAGAGAAGTGTCATTATTAGAACTTTTTTGAGGAGGAAACAAAAGTTCAAAGAATTAGAGAGACTGTACAAGATCTCACTGTCAGTTAAGGAGGGATTCTAGCCACGGGTTTTTCTGACCTATCACTTGCCTTTTCTTCTTAAGGCCTCACCTGGGAAACTAGCTGTGCCTACATATTATGTAACAAGAAGTATTAGCAATCAAAAGTGCTCCAGGGAATTAAGAGTTGGTAATAGGATTAAGAGGGATTTGTATTCAATTAAAACTGTTTATTTCATTTTAATAATCTCTATGTTCCTAAAAAGTCCTCAGTTTGGCCTTTACTGTCACAAATTACACACATACAATGTAACTCATTTGTTGTAACCCTATTGACTTATGGAAATATCACTAATGTGTAAGCAATCTGTTTTGGATATTTTTTGTTTTTGATATTTTTAATGATTGTGTTCCCACTGTTTATAAATGGTTTTATTAATGATAGGTTGAACTTTTAAAGCTTTTCAGAAGGAAATCAGGTTTTAATAAGTAATACTTTATATCAGGAAGTATCTTTACACCAGCATTTAAGAAGTGCTTGCTTACTTCCAAAGAGTTTTTAAAAAATCATCAGTGTCAGAGATTTTGTACGATTTTCCATTCTACATGGAAACTCATGGATATTTAGGTAATTGATAGTCTTTTTTAAACCCACAGGATGTCTGATATTTCTGTTCTAGTTCTTATCATGCATTAATTTCTCATAAGTCTTTGATAAATCTGTCAAACTAATCTTCAAGGATTTCTCTTTAAGATCTAAATACTTAGCATTCCCATCAAGACCGACATAGCTTCTCCAAAGCAATTCCAAAAACTAGTATATCCTTACATAAATATGTAAGTGTTTACTCTAGCAACACCTCTTGGGCTGCTATTCCAGTTAATAAGAATAAATTTTGATGTAAAAAATACCTTAGGGGAAACTGTAACAATTTCTTCCTTGAGAGTTCTGTTGATTACTTGGGATGAGAAAATCCTTCACCCAGTTTATTCCCTATTCACATGTTTTATTACTATTTTGGCAACCAACTGTCACTTAAAAACCAAGCAAGAACCTAAGTAATTTGCATTTTTCCTTTTTTTTTTTTTGCATATTCTTCTTTCCCAGGCCCCTTTCCCTACACAGCTCCACAAAACTGACAGTCATTTTACTTTCTCTGAATAAAGAACATTTCAGTTACTCACTGTAATGACCCGTATATCTATTCTTTGCTTTTAAAACTGAGTAACCCCTATAGGTATCATTAGTCCAATAACTGATTTTCATAAAGGACCTGAGGGGCTACTAGATCTCAAAGTGCCCTCTGAATCAAAGACTTAATGATGTTCTGCAATTTTTAGATTAAATATACTTCACTAAGAACCAACTGCTTAAAAGTTTGGAACATATAAACCATAGAACTAACTTGCTGTTTCATCAGCATATGTATATGCCTGGTTCTGTTGTGTGAGCCACATACACAGAGGTAGATCGATCTGCTCAATAAATCATGAGATGCAGAAGACAAAGTAAAAACGCCAATACTCTATTAGAAAACACATGTGATCTCGGTAAGCCGACAGTGACAATGTTCTCCCAGAACTAAATTTTGCATACCAGCTAATAAACTTTGGTTTGAGCACCACCTAATGGCAGAGAGCGTTTTTTTAAAAATCCTACTTTGCTTTGAGGCTTGCTCACTTTCGTATTTTATATTGATTTAGAACATGTTCTGCTCTTTATTGAACTAAACAGTTCTAAGTGTTCAGTTTTCTTAACAAAATTAAGCCCTTTCCATGCCTACCTTGGAACGATAAACTGCCTTTTACAATGGGAAAATGCCCCAGTGAAATGAGTATTCCAAAAAATTCTACTCCATCCTTAAATATTTAAATTTAGCCTCATAATTTAGAAATATGTTAATTGAATCATCTTAAATTATTTAAGGGTTCTCAAACTCTTCTGCACTGTATATCTTTATAATAACCTGTCACAAAGAAAACAGCTTATCTTCCTGAAAACATGGTACTTATTAGAACTAAGTAATTTAACATATCTAAGTAGCTGCTAAAACCAATTCTGAATGAATAGTGATTCACACTTTTAAACCATACACATTTAGATTTTTTCAAGAGGTCCTTGCCCCAGCCTACTGTTTGTTTCACTTTGTGATTCAACAAAGAGGCAAAATATGTGGAACAGTAAAGAGCAAAGCCAATGTTTTAAGAAAAAGTATTTATTATTTACACCACTGAAATAGTCCCGTGAGAACAATATACACCATGTTTATTTGAAAGGATCAGATTCCTTTCAAATATAAGAACTGTAAAGCAATACTGTCAACACAAAACAGTGGTCACATTACATATCTGCAGGTGTAAGCATTGCAAATAATTTTTTTTAATCTTATGGCTAAATATTTTCACTGAGACACAGTGTTTGCAATTAGACAAGATATAGCTGGAACAGAACAAAAACTTTTTGTTCATGCTTTTTAGGGCTGTCCCCTTAAAAATGTATTGCCTTTAGTTGCTTTCATGACAACGGTTTTAGGCAGAAGTGCTTCTACTTAGCCACCAAAAAGAAATAACTTTTGTTCCTTAGTTTGTATTCTTCAGTCTTATGTTTTCTATTTCTCATACTATGAGACACACTTGTATCACAGCTGACGTTTTCCAGTTTTACTCAAAAAACACGGACACACATATAGACCAAACTGAGACAGCTCAAAATTTAGAGATGTAAATAGTGCACAGTAAGAAGAGAAACGGTGTCTATGACAAAGGAATAAAAAAACTCTTGGTGATTTTAAGCATACCAAACTAGGATCCTTATGCAAAAACTTTTTTTTGTTTTGTTTTGTTTTAAAGGGAAAAGGAGTAGTTGCAAGATGGGTTTGGTCTTTGATTTAGTCAGACAACAACACAATGAAACAAAAACGCAAGACATAACTTGTTTCCAAAGTCACAAAATGACATTGTTGAGTATACATTTTTGTCGACTTTTGTGTTTTGGGGGGGGGGGGGGGGGGGGGAACTCAGTACTCAATGCTGGAGAAAATATTTTTCAAGGGTAAGAGTATATTCATAGAGGGGGAAAAAAGGATTTTTTTAGCATATTGCTATGATCTTCAAAAAATATAAAATTAAATTTACAAAAAACTGGAAGACCAAGTATAAGCAGTCTGATATTCACTGCAGTGTCCAGCACTATCATAATGATTTCTAGCATAAAAGCAAGAGGTTCATGATCTCAAGTATCCTCAATAACTGCCAGTATAACTTGTAACTATTGTCCTTGCTTCTTTGACAGATACCTGCAAGAAATAAAATAAAGATGTCTAAGCTGTATCATGATAAATTCACAATAACAATCTAACTCTCCTCCCAAAAGAAGCAGTTCATTTAATAACAACACTTCTCCAGATGAGTAATAATTGTTAATAATCTAATATCTGTTGATTGTTTTATGTGCCAACCACAGTTTTAAGTACAGGTATTAATTCATTCATCCTCACAACAGCTCTATGAAGACCTTTTTTTTAGAACTTATTCCTATTTTACAAGCACAAAGAGGCTAAGTGCCCAAGTTCCCAACCAGCTAGAAAGTGGCAGAGCTCAGATTCAAAACAAGGCTCTGGAGACTGCATTCTCTCCCTTCATACTGCCTGACTACCTCATGTGAAAGCGGTATAGTAATACTGTAATTTCCAAAAAGAACCTCAAACTCATTTAAAAATCTTATTTTTCCACGGGGCGCCTAGGTGGCTCAGTCGTTAAGTGTCTGCCTTCGGCTCAGGTCAGGATCCCAGGGTCCTGGGATCGAGCCCTGCATCGGGCTCCCTGCTCTGCGGGAAGCCTGCTTCTCCCTCTCCCACTCCCCCTGCTTGTATTCCCTCTCTCGCTGTGTCTCTCTGTGTCAAATAAATAAATAAAATCTTAAAAATAAATAAATAAATAAAGATCTTATTTTTCTTGAGTAACAATTGTGGGTTTTCACATTTACAAATTACTATACTCAGTAGTATGGGGTGGGGAAAGAGCTCTTAAAATCATTAGACCTGAACACATTTTAATGGTGTAAACTTGTTCATTTTGTGGCATTTATTAACTCCATGCCTTTGTTACATCATTAATAATTTGGAGATGAGGATAAAAATGCCTGCATTACCTTCCTAATAGGATTATGAGAATCATCTAATAAGAAGCTATATGACAGAGTGATCTGAAAAGCCAAACTGTTATTACATGAACAGTACCTTTTGTTGCTGTATTAATGCAAGCAGATTTCTAAAAACCAAATTCCAAAAAATTACTTGCAGTACACTATAATCCTGTCCACTTCCCCAGAGGTTTCCCCTACTTCAGAATCTTGATGTTCATATGCAGGCTATATGTAGATGTGTGCCTATGTTTGTGATTAGAAAAAAAGACTAGAAGACCATACACCAAGATGGTAAGGTGGCTCTCTTTGGAAAGAAAAATCATTAAGTAATTGTTTCTCTACTGGATTATAGTTTTCTAATTTTTCTGCTACACAGAGAGGTTACTTGTAGAGTGATTTTTAACAGGAAACTTTTTAGTGTGTTTTACTTTATCCTGACTTTATTTTATAGTATGAGAACAGGGACTACCTTCCCATATGATTCATAAAAGAGTGACCTATCCAGTGTCACAAAATAATTTATAAGCAACACAAATGTGTACCAGTCTCAAATCCTCTCTCCTAGAAGCATTAAAGATCTTAAGAGATGCAGGTTTATGAACAGGGTAGAGGTTAAGATGAAAGGGAAGAATACTTTTGGGGGAAATGTCACTGCATTAGAAAATAGTTTTAGAATTCACCCATCTTAAATAAAAGTTCAGAATTATGTGTATACCAGGGTCACCAATGTTTTCATTCACTCCTGTGAAAAGGAAATGAATAAACAATTAGCACTTACCTTTCCCAATATTTGTGGTTTAGGTCCAAGAAGTCATCTAATTTTGCTATCTCCTTGAGGTACTGAGTTAATTTTAAAAGTTCTTTGTCTTTATCTCGATTTAGGTGCGCTTTCATAAAAGGTCTTATCTGTTAGAAAACAAACATCCAACACTTCACACTGCAATAAGGAAACTAGCACAAATCTACACTATCCTATCATTCAGATTCAGTTAATGAGATGAAAATATTACTAAGGATGTCAGTACTAAAAATGACTTTTGCACTATCTCAGTGAAATAAACTGACAGTCCGTGTATAACGTTTACAGTAACAAGTTGAGAGCCCTTCTACCTCATGTACCTAAAATACTAAAATCCCTAAAACTAAAATACTCCGATGACTCTGGATCTAAAAGTTAAACTAGTTAAGTGGAAAAAAGCCTACTATTCACTTAACTACCTTCACTTGTTCTAGCATAATCACTTCTTATTGTAACATTCTTTAAAAATGATCTCACTAGCAGGGCAGAATATATATGACCACTGTAGCCTCATATCAAAGAAAGATTTTTGGAACTTAAGATGGTCTAGATTATCTGCATTCTCTTATATCATCATTTCCTTGTATAAATAAAAATGAAATTTTCAGAGTATTGATTTATCCATGACCAAAACTAAAGTTTTTTTAGTTCAGTACTGTATTCATAATTCACAATGTCTTATATATCCTATGTCAAACCTTAAGATTAGCAAGCTTATATTAGAAGTTTACTGTTCTAAAAATGAGCAGTCATCTTTAAGATCTCTGTGAAATCTTTTTTGAGACTTCTATCAAGAACATTATGAAACCATGACAACAAAACACAGTAAGAATAGTTCTCAATTTCAAAACTGCTTTTATGTCAGTGTGGGCAAATCATTAATAACTACCTTCTTAAAAGAGGTTTTCAAAAGGAGACATATGAGAGATTTCTAGTGGAATGTTTAAAAATACCTCTCTTGAATTAAAATTTGGGGGGATTGTAAACATGTATTTTTAGAAATTCCTTCAGTGATTCTACGGAATGCCTAGTTTAAAAAAAAAAAATCCTGCTCTAAAGTAATATGAAGAACTAGAAATTTATATCATCCCTGCATCCAAAGGTAAGTAGGGCCCAAATGTGGGCTAGGAAAATAAAGTTTCTTCTAAACACATATGAAACTAATGATCGTATTTTTTTTTTTTTTTAAGTTAAAGCTTTCCTCAAAAATCATCCTTGAAGATCATGACTTCACCTCTTTTCCTAAACAGGTATTAACCATTAGGTTCACAGAGAATTTGGTTTAGAGTAATTGAATCTTTTCTCAAGAATTTATTCCTGTACCTCACACCTGGCAAACTACACACAAGAAAAACATTTCTCCTAAAGCCTCAAAGAGAAACCATTTTTAGAGAAGAACATAACTACCAATTCACCTCAAGTACTTTTCTTCCAAGTCAACAGCTTTTATAATTGTGGCAATTCACTACCAAGATCAGCATTCTGTTTCTAACCTTTCCTCATACACTAAAGACCACATCCAGAAATGTAAAGTTTTAAATGTTTATCTTACCAATTTACAATGCTACCAGGATTAAATGTTACTATCATGCCTATACAAGATCGCATATGACTTCATGCTAAGATCACCCCTGGCCTAGGAATCAACTAACTTAGATTCTAACTCAGATTCTGTCATTAACCAGTTACATACATGATTTTGGGCAAGTTACAAATTTTCTGATCCTCAGATTGTTTATATAAAGTTAAGAAGGTAGACAAGGTGACTGAGATTCCTAGTTCTGGCATTTTATAACTCTTAAGATCTCTAACTGCCCTGTACGAATTTTCAAAAACCTCAGTTTCAGTTTAAAAAGGAAAAAATAAACCCTTACTGCCAGCTATCCAGCTAACCAGAACATCAGAAATCCCAAGATTTGTATCCCTAAAATAAAATGTCTGTTGCTTTCACTTGTGATGCTGAAAGTCAATGTAAACCCATGGTGTTCCACAGAGCTAACTAAACAGAAAATACCTGGATGAGTTGGCAACCCAAGAAGATATCAACATGGGAGAGAAAATGTTCAACTGTATATGAATTTTTCTAAATATGTAAGCTTTCTTGCCTGTGACCATAATACAGTACTTCTGAAAATTTATGAAATTCAACAGTGCTCAAGTTCTACCACAAATTTCAGATTACATAAGCATAAAATTATGTCTTACCTTTAGTCCATTCTGTGGGTTCATTAGAAAATTTCTTCCAATGTCATCAAACATTATGGTGTTTTTTTTGCTGTAAAACTCCGAAAACTTTCCCCATATAACACCAAGAGGCTTTACCTTAGAACAAAAGTTTAGATTTAACTCCAATTTTATCAATAGTTCATCTTTTCTTAAAAGCAGAGATACCTCAAAATGCCCAAACTACGTCAGAGCACTCCTTTCCTCCTGTAGGACAGTGACGGCTGGCTGTGTGAACAGACCACAGCTGAGATGCAACACATTTTAAAGCACAACAGATCTCGTGATGTTAACTTCTGAAAGGTCTGCTCACGTCTACCTACCTAAACCCACTATAAGACTCTCCATAATTTTAACATGAAGATTTGGGGTTAAAGGAGGAGTAATTATTTAAAATATAAGAATTTAAAGTAATTGCTTAATTGTCTGCTGAGTAGTCACATGACTTCTGGGCTAATACAAGCCCCTCAGAGCTTGAGTGTCACATGGGGTCTGTTTTCAAAACTAGAAAACCTTAATAATGAACAATGTGCCTGGTTCTATTAATACAGTATTTAAATACTTTGTAGAGGAAAACTGATTGTCTTATTCAGTGGCACAGGTGCACAATTTCTAGGGCAACTGGTTAACTTCAAAAGCACTATAATTTGTAAATTCTTTTATTTCTGAGTTGTTAAAATGAGCCTTCAAAAAAGATAACTCCTTATAGAATTTACAACTTCAGACAATTGCATCCAGAACTGCTGACTTACAGATTTAGCCCTTTATTATTAAACTTGGATGTTTTCATAAGTAAAAAAAAAAAAAAAAAAAAAAAAAAGATAACTCCTTACATATTCATATCTGTTGGTACTTGCATAAAGTCTCTGGAAGACCACACAAGAACAGTAGGAAGAGAGGACTAAGTGGCTAAAGGGCCAGAGGGAGGAAGACTTCTCATTACATACTTTATTTTTATTTTTGAATTATATGAGTTTATTTTATACATTCAGAAAAATTTTTTAAATAAATTAATTTTCAGAAGTACTTTTTTGCTGAAGACAGGAATCTCTCTTACAGTAATATGAGATTATAGGAAATTAAATGGTAGTAAATAAATGGTAACAAAGGTTGTCATTTAAAAATGTTGTTTTTCTTTTTCTTTCTAGAACTTATTTTACTATAGAAAGCCTTTTTTCTTAGTGTCCTAGCTAAGCAAAGAATATTATTGAAATTATTTTATTATTTAAAATATTTTAATTTTATTTGCCTTAGTTTTTTACTCTTTGTTTACTACTGAAACCAACCAACCAAATACTTTAAGACAAATATGGAACTTACATAGTAAGCCAAATTTTTTATTTTCTTTTTCTTTTTTTTTAAGATTTATTTATTTATTTATTTGACAGAGAGAGAGAGTGAGCGAGATAGGGAATACAAGCAGGGCAGAGCGGGGAGCCTGATGTGGGGCTCGATCCCAGGACCCTGAGATCATGACCTGAGCCGAAGGCAGATGCTCAATGACTGAGCCACCCAGGCGCCCCAGATTCTTCATTTTCTTAGCTAACAAAAGCTTCATGAAATAGGACAAGAGCTTTAGTTTATGACACCCAGGGTTAACATCCTACATCCTCTTAAATAGCGCTGTCATTTTCTAATTATGTCAAGTGCCAAAACTTGGACTACTTTGTTCTCAATTAAAGAAATAATACTGCTGACTGTAGAAAAAAAAACCTGAAAACACAGAAAAGCACACAGGAAAATTTTAAATTAACTATAACCCAGTCATTACGAAGGATATATTTACCTCCAGTCTTTTTTAAGATTTTATTTTAGAGAGAGACAGAGTGCAGGAGCAGGGGGAGGGGTAGAGGGAAAGGAAGAGAGAGAATCCCAAGCAAACTCCATGCCTACCACGCCCCTAAGTGGGGCCTGAGCCCAGGACCCTGAGATCATAACCTGAGCCAAAATCAAGAGTCCAAGCTGGAGCGGTCCAGGTGTCCCTCCTCCAGTCTTTTTTATAAACACCAGCAGCTTTACAGTTTATAGATCTTTTGTTAAGGGGAAACCTGAACCAAATAAGGGTTAAAAACTATTTCTAGTTTGCAGTCTGCAAATACTGCTCTCTAAATTATTCTTTAACTTTAATGATGTGTCATGAAAAATTTTTAAATCACTAAATATTCTGTTACATCAAATATTTGTTACATCAAAAATGCATTCCATTTTATGGATGAACAAAAATTTTTATATCCAATTCCCTGTTAGATATTGAGGATTTATTCATTTTTTCTTGAAATATAATTATCATACAGTGTTACATCAGTTTCAAGTGTACAATATAGTGATTCGACAATTCTCTACATTACTCAGTGCTCAGTCACTATCTGTCGCTATACGTTAATCACATTATTGACTATATTCTTTATTCTGTACTTTTATCTCCATTACTTATTTCATAAGTGGAAATTTGTCTTTCTTCATCCCCTTCATCTTTTTCACCCATCCCCTCACCTATCTCCTCTTTGGCAACCACCAGATTTATTTTTATTTCTCTAATTTTTCACTATTATAAACATGACTATGTTTAACATTCCCCAAACTTTTTTTTAGTGTTTAGATTTTATAAATGTACAACTTTAGTAGGTAATAATGTTTTTCCCTTGATGTATGAAGTATTTCCTTTATTGAATAAATCTCCACACATTTAAAGGATTCTGTTTATGATTTTGACAATTTCAGTAGTCTCCTCTATGCTTTCCTAGTTTGCTAAGTTCTCCCCAATTCTTATTAGTTCGTGTGCTTCCCAAAGGTATAAGACCATGTCTCCAACAGTGACTACCATAACACCTCCAAATAAGAGTTCAATAATAGGACTGGTTACTCAGTGAGTAAACAAAGTGAAGAACCCTAATCTTTTTAGCCCAACGCTTTTCTCTGGTGGTTCTTGTTGCTCCTCTCCAGGGTTACATATACATCACACCAAAGTACATGCATCATGCTTTCTGCTTTTACTTACAGTTTTATATAGGGCAGGGTGAGTATGTGTTGATTTGCTTCTAGTATCTTCCTCAATGTTATTCAGTATTTTTTCTCACCTACTCTGTTTTGAGCAACACTGTGCTGCCATCATCATGGGACAATTATCCATGACCATTCTTGACGGTCTTGCTCAAGATCCTTAATTCTATCATTAAAATTCCAATCTATTAACCTTACATACATCTTCCTATGTCAAACTCAACTGGTAATTTATTATCCACTCAGATGTACTTCTCAACTCTTTCTATACTTTATTCCACCAACATAAATACAAAAAGTATACTAGAATATAAACATTTAAAACTTTAAAAAGAAGATGATTTCTTACGTCTATTAATCCTCTCCTTGGAGTATGCACTGTTATCATAGCAGCACTGTCCAACATGAAGGTAATCTTATAATTTGCATTTGTGCTCACTCCCAGCTCCTATAAATACAAATATTCATGTGGTTAAAATATAATAATATGAAAAATTCCAGGCTTTCTCAATATTCCAGCTACCATTTCCCATAACGCCACCTTCTACCCTACTGGCCACCAACCACACCTTGCTCAACAACTACCAAGTTTATTACTTTCATTTAAGCCAACAAATGGTAGTCCAAAGAAAAGAAACTAGAAACAGATTACATCCCTTTACATATTTCAGAAGAACATCACTTCTTTATTATACACCAAAGCAAAATACGGAGAAAAAAAAAATTATTGTAAAATGGAGGGGAAAAGGACATGGAGCTCTGCTGTACTTTTTCTTAAAAAAGACTTAATTACACAATACATTCCACCATTAACCAGACTTTAAGCACACAGCTCTATTCCTGATAATGGCCAACTGTTTATTAAATGCCCTCCAATGAGAATGAAATTAATTTAACTTGGAACTTCTAAAAAGACAAATGCAATTTCAAAACATTCTTAAATGGATTGTCTAACACTTACTTTCATTTTAGCTTCAATCCACTTCATATTTGTTGCGGCTAAAATATGAAGAATGATAATACGATACAAATGAAAAGCTTGAACTTCATTTAAAAATTTTTTCTTCTGTATAAGTTTTCTAAGCAAGATTAAAAGTTCAAATGCATCACAAATAATACTTCCTAACATATTTATGGTAATTTTAAGTATTTATAAAAATGAACTTTTAGTGCATCAGCGCAGAATAGAATTTTAACAACTTTTATCTAAAAGATGCAGGTAACCAATGTTCAAAAGAATTTTGAATCTAGGAAATTTATAAATCAAGACCTAAATTCCTGTTTTAAAACAGCCCTGACACTGTTCTCCATCAATCCACATTTAAATATAGGGTGCCTGAATCTCTAATTTACTTCCATGTTCCCACTGCCAAACCATGCACTGGCATATATGTCAATATAAGCAGATTAATGTTATGCGCCAAAAGTTGATGTTAAAGACCACTAGGTCCAATAAAAATCAACACTTTACCAGGCTCAGGAAACTTAGTGCTCACTGAGTCTAGGAGCTTTTAACAATGAAACTGACATAACTAAATTCATAAATTCTGTTATGTATCTGCTCATTGTCGGACAACAACCAGTTTTGAGATCACTGATATTAAAATTCAACCCTCAGTTTTATATGCCCTTCTGGTCCCAAGTTACTGGACTAAACTACATAGCTATTACCAAGTAAAATGTTTAAAAAGGGAAAAGGAGTTTAATTTTTACAGCATGTGTACGTGTATTTTTTAAAGACAAAGGAGGTACCTGAGTTCTCAAAATAAAAGTCTTCAGCACACAAACACACAAACTGAAAGAATTACCTTACACACAAAACTGGTCAGTTGAACTAAAATTTTAGAGACTGATACATCTACAATGACAACAATCATGAGATAGGGAAAAACAATTTTTTTAAATTCAGTATCTATTTTAGGTCTACAATCCCCAGATGAAAAACAAAAATATTCATAGCTAATAAAAAGGGTTTCCAATTAATTACTTATTATATGTCAGACATGGTACTAGTTGCTGTACTGATACTTTTATTCTTATAACTACCCTGTAATACAGGTTTACTTATCTTCATTTCTGATGAGGAACTTAAGGCTCAGAGATATTAACTGACCTGCTCAGTATCACAAAGTAAGGACAAAGTCGGAATTAAACTCTAGTTAATTTAGCTCCAAAGTGAAGTATCCTTTTCAACAAACTACCATTAGATACCATAATTTACAAATATAACTTTAATTTTAAATATATGATTGTAAAAATTCTCTAAATTTCTAAGTCTACTTTAATAACATTTAGAGGAAAAACTTTTTTGTCAAATATCATCTCAGGTGTCAGCTGAACAAAAATTTGTTCCCAGGAAGCTTTCCTCCCTGTATCTTATAAACCAGAAAACTATGTATTTAATCTAAATGGCTGTGAACTCATATTAATACTGAAAAATGGAGATACTCTGATTAAAAGGAAAAGTACAAAGGAAATTTAAAGACTGAAGTAACACCTTTGTGGTCACTCATCAAAAACCTAGTACAATTAAACATAGCATTTTTCATGATGAGATTTTATTTAATTCACAATCAGGATAGCTCTTTTCTGCCTGTGGCTTGCCAAGAAGCAACTTTAAATGTTTGTGGGGATGTAAGATATAAATTAATACACAGTTTCTCTTCATAAAGTCTTGCCACAACAAAATGTCCATTGAACTAAATAATGTGCTCAGTAATGTAGTAAATTTACTTTCTGGAGCAAACTCATGATCTTATCACAGACCTGTAAGCTCCTGGAATGGTCCACAGACCACAATTTGAGTAATACTGCCTTAGTCTGTTTAATTTTCCTCAAGTTAATTCATATTCCTTTATTTCTGAAGAACAACATCACTGTGATTTTTTTTATACGTCTTTCTCCAAATATTTTGAAACTAGAGTGATAAAGAAAGGAGAAAGCAACAATATCCTGAAGCAGCAAAGATTCTACAGTAAAGATCAGAAAGAAAAATTCCTAATCAGGGTGGGGTCTTATGAAAATAAGATCATTTTTATTCTGACACCATAACCTACTCCCTTTCTGTATTTAACTACTTCAGTGGTATTGGCAAATATACATATAAGTTTATATTGTGATGCAAGAAAGTCAAACATGTTTCATCACAAATTAGCTAGAACAAATGAAAACTGCATCATATTTAACCACAGGTCATTTTAAGTGACATTTTATAAAGCAGAATAATTCACAGAACAAGATTACTTCCATGGAAATCTAAACAAAAAATATAGCTTACACCAAATAACAATGTCATAATCCTCATATGCAGATGTTAGGAATTCATGAAGATATGGTCGCATTAATTCTACTCCAGTCTCTGCACAAGACCTATGGTCTAAAAGAAAATCAGTCATAGATGATTACTAGTTTGTTATGGACAAGTACCTGATATCAATGAAAATTATGAAATGTAATATAAACATTCAAATGCAAACTACCTGAGACTGAATTATACTGGCTGACAAACAGATGTCTTTGAAAGCACACAATTTGATATCATTGCGATTCAATTTTAATTAATTGATTTTTTTAATTTGGGAAGAGCAATACCCAGAATTCAGGCTTATACAGTAAACTGTAAATTTAGTTTTCATGTAGTCTTTAAAATATAGACGTTATTTTGTCACATGAAAAACAAACTAGAGCCATCTATACTCACTTTAGCCATTCACCTTCCAGATATAATCACATTTCACTAGAATGACAGGCCCAACTAACTTAATAATCAAATTTTAAAATAAGTACACATTAACTTATGACCTGTACTTAAAGTTTAGGTTTAGAGGTAAATAAATTCATGCTAATAACAGGAGTTAGTTAACTTAGAAGTCAGTTCTTAGAAATATTAGAGGATGAAATAAACACCTTTCTTTTTTGCTGACACGAGAAATTTTACATTTAAGAATCTGTCCTGGGGCACCTGGATGGCTCAGTCAGTTAAGCATCTGCCTCCGGCTCAGGTCATTATCCTAGGGTTTGGGGATCGAGCCCCACATCGGGCTCCCTCCTCAGCGGGGAGTCTGCTTCTCCCTCTGCCCCTCACACCACTTATGCTCTCTCTTGCTTTCAAATAAATAAATAAATAAAATCTTTTAAAAAAAGAATCTGCCCTGAACATAAATGAAAAACCATTATCATTTGAAATGATAAAATATCAAAAATGCTTTTTAAATAATCCTCAAAAAATTGAAATGTTAATCAATAGAGAATGACATGATTAAATTAAGATACAGCCATAAACTAGAGTAGTGTTGACCAAAAAATATGTATCTTTAATTCATAATGAATAATATTAAATGACTGATCATTAAGCAAAAGTAAAAAGGATATACATACAAACACACCCTGGAAGATACACTTAAAATATAAGAACAGTTATCTTAGGGGTTTGAGATTACAGACGACTTCAGTATTTTCTACAATGAATGATATACTTTTTATAATAATAAGAAAAGCTTTCAAATATTTCATATTGGAAGGAAAAAATAAACAAAAGGAAAAAAAAAGAGTTGTTATGGGTAACAGAAGATAAAGCACAATTTTAGTTGACTTACCAAATAACGTATAATCAACATCTAGTACCAAAAGCTTTTTCCCTTCCCTGGGAGGATTCAAAATTTCCACTTTATACTCTTTTACTCTGCGAGAAATTTTCAGTAGGTTTTCTTCCCTAATAGAAAAATAAAATCAGGTGAAACATTCACTTTTTTCTCACATTACAACCCATTTCCTTTGATAATATAAAGCACTTACCTATTTTCTACTTCAACTACTTCATCTTCAATATCAAAGTCGTTGATAACATCATCATTGTCAGGAGGTGGACCTAAGACATCTTCCTATTAAGATGAAAAATAGTTTTGTTTTACCAAATTGTCTTTAACATAACAAATACATGCATAACATAAAAATCAAAAGATACAGTCTGAGGTCAAGAATCTTTCAAACACACACTGTGAGAAAATTTCCACATTTTATAATTCATTATACACATTCACTGGGCAGATTTACCATGTTATTTTGACCATTTGCACTACTACTATGCTTATGGCTAACTATATACTAACAAGTTCCCTAGTATTTGTTTTCTGCTGAATTAATACCACATACATTGTGAAGTTTTTATTTTTCACTGACTGCCAAACTGACAATTTTACCACAATTAAAACCATGACACAACAGTGTAATATAAATCATATCTTCAAAGGGACAAATGGTAACAAAAGTAAACATTTACCAAGCTCTCCTCACGAGTTCCCATCATCATGATTTTAGTATTTGGTTTCAGTTTGAGAGCTCCAAGCTTAACATCATTTTCTGCAGGTTTGCCTACAATACAAGCAAATGACTGTTTTCTCACTAAAGTTCAGGTGCTGGTTTCACTATCCCATTATACAAAACCCTAACATTAAAAGTTTTGGTACAGATTCCACAGCAGTTTTTTTCTTCCTCAAATTAACAAACTGTCACTGCTGAATTAGCAACGTCTAACACACTAAGAAGTAGCAACTAATACAAGATTTGTTTTTTCCCCAACTCCATTTTAGAGGACACCTTTATTCAACTAGCTAAACAAAATAAATTCATGTTTTATTTTGTTGTTTAAGATGAAGATATTTTCCAGAAAGTCTTGAACACTGAGCACCTAAGATAAAGCTAGAGATTTATTGCTACCCAAAATTCACCCTTCAATGATACAACAAACACAAAGACCATGAAAGTCCTTTTCAGATTGGATATGAACACTGCCTATAATTTTCAAATCATCGTTTTAAATCATCATTACTTTTGAAGCAGAAAAGATAATTTAGGGAGAGTACAAGAACGAAGCTGTAATGAAAAAGCTGTGCTAGAACACAGATGTCAGAAATTACAGTTTTACTTGAGACTTCTGTGCCAAAAGTTTAACAAGTGAACATCAACTATCAGAGGAATCAAAAGTAATCTTAATAGTGGTGGTATTTTCAAGTAATTTTTAATATTCTTATTTTTATTATAAAACAATTTTAGGAATATCCCTAACAAAGAAATCTCCAAGGGGAAAGACTTATTAAAGAGAAAATATAGCTAATATAAAAATTCATAAATATATCAACGCAAAAAGTTTAAAGTGAGGAGAGAATTACCTTTAACTTTGAGTCCAAGTAACTTTTGGCGTTCTGGTAGCACTCCTGTAAGGGTCTTAAGAAACTGTTTGAGATCTAACACGGTATCATCTTCTGAAAGTGTGGTCACTGAATATTCCTGTCCACCCCATTTTACGATGATAGGGAGAGCCATCCTTGAAACATATGATCAAGCAGCTTTCACTCAGAAAAAGATACCTAAAAAGAAAGGGATATACAAGTAAATAAGTTAAAATAGATATATCAAAGATGTAGCCAAACTTGTAACTAAGTTTTAGGAGCCATGCAGTTTGCGTCTTACTTTACAACTTGATGGTGGAGAAATAATATTTTCTCCTTCAGAAATGCTACCAGAACACCAAAAGCAATTAGGACTCAAAGTTAAAATTCCCCTACCCTCCCAATTTTTGGCTTAAAGTTACTACTTCCTAATACTCTGTCTGATTCTCCCTGTTCAACTGTTAAGCTGCAATGATCAGCTACCTATCCCTCCCTCTCTGTTTGACCAGGTTTAGGCTACAGGTTAAGTTCCTCCATGATGGACCATTCGTATTTATTTAACACCTGAGAAGTGGCACCGTGAGTTGTTAACAGGGCAAAGTCTAGAGCCAGAGTACCTGGGTTCAGATCCGTTATCCCACTTACCAGCTATTTGACTCTGGGAAGTTATCAGACTTTTAGTGTCTAGGTTTCTTCATCTGTAAACTAAGGATGAGAATACTGCCTACTTTGAAGTTCTTATGAGTTAAATTAGCTAATTATTTGTAAGTCACACAGACCTGGCACATAGTAAGCACTACATAAATAAGTACTGGCTAAATAAATTTTCCTAAAAACTTGAGCTGAAATGTTCCAGGCACTGTGCTAAATAAAAAGTATAGCCATTATGTGTTTCATATTTAATAAATTGGACAGTTTTTATGCAATGTCATTTAACAAGGTTGATAAGAATTGTCTCTCTTTTAAAATTATGGAAACGGGACTTCAGCGAGGTTAGGCAATCTGCTCATGGGCACAAAGCTGGGAACAGAACATGTCTTCTGACTAAATCTCATGCTTCTTCCCCTACATCACAACTGCCTCTCTTACATTGGGACCTACAGGAGGCAAGGTGTCAAAGATCAGTAAATACAAAACCCACAGGCACAGATACAAGCACACAGAGATTAAATACTGGCTGCTATTCTCATCAACAATAGCATGTAGGTCTCTTCCCTCTTAAAACTCTCTATCAGTTTTCCTAAGTCTACCCCCCTGCCCTCTTCCAGGTCAGAGAACTGAATTTCCTAATCTCCATTTACAAATGCTATCGCTTGTTTAATGAAATATTTGACTGCGTTCTCCCTGGATTATGACCAACTGCAAGAAGGCAAATTGTGAATCATAATATGCAAAAATAACTTAGAAACTTAAGCTGTCTTCAACATGTCCACTAGAACAGAGCACCATAAAATCACTTATATTTATGCTTTTATATCTGCTCTACTGAAATTTAAATAAAGTGCTAATTTTGGGCAATGTATTCTGTTAGAGATAACTTGTTCTAACAAATGTTATGATCCTCAATAAACAGCCAAAGAGAGTTTGAGCCAAACTAAAATATGGTTTAAGTATTATTTCTCTGTGAAGGTGGGAGTAAAAATGAAAATTTCCAAGAGCTGAGAATGCAAACAGCACTAACATAGTTTATGTTGTGTTGGGGGTGGGGGGCGCAGAGAGTTTGGAGATCACCTGAGCTTCAGATGAGCCTGGACAAGTCATTTCACCTTTAGACCAGTATTCTCAAAGTGTGGTCTCAGATCAATCAACAGCATGACCCTACTTGGTAACTTGTTAAAAATATAACTGGGGTTGGAGAGAAAGGACCTAGCAATTTGTGTTTTTTTAACAATCCCTGTCTCAGCCTCCCCCTCACCTCCATCTCTGAGGCATACTAAAAGTTTGAAAGCCAGTGCTCTAGACTCAATTTTCTCAGCTAAAAAAGAAAATATGCCAGATGGCATGGGCTCTGCATGCTTAGTAAAGTAGTATACAAACGTTAAACACTGTACACCTACACCGCTAGTGGGAATTCCAAGTTGGCAAGTGCTCTAAAGGACCAAGCATAACAAAACAAACACCATCAAAATTTTAAATGCATAGTCCTTAAAACTGCTTTTGAACCTCATTTCTTCAATATTCAGATCATTCACAACGGAACACACAAATGCAAATGCCTGAGTCTTTTTGTTTTCACATTTAACCTTTTTTCTCACACAATTCTAACTTTGTATGATTCTAGACCCTATCAGATTTGCAAACCAAAAAATGATTTGGGGGTGGGAGTGGTTGGCAATTAAACCTACACAAGTAAGGATCGCACCTTTATAGCGAACCTAGAGTCAAGAACAGCTGTTTGGGTTAGTTCTTCTCTCTACCATACTGTACTGACTTGCCTAGTCAATTCCAAAATTCCTACCTCAACATGAGACTATTAATATTTACTTAACAAGAACAGTGTTAACGCGTGAGGTAACATCTGTGACAGCACTTAGTAAACTCTAGAGAGCAAGACGAATGGTGGCGATGACAGCAAAATGACAACATGCTAAACAACTTATCTCACTTTATTTTTGCAATCCTGAACTAACGACTATTGTCTTCATTATACACATTAGAAAACTGAAAAAGAAAACAACTTGTCCAAGACCACACGACTAAAATGTTGCAAAGGCGAAGACTTGAAACTAACGGCAGCAAAAGTTAACATCTTGGGCATTGAGAGGTGAACGTTCCAACAAGCCTACAGCACAGCAGCAGCAACCGCGAGGTAGTGCGGAGGCGACAGCTATGGGAAGTGAATGGTCTGGGACAGCATACAAGCATAGGAGAAACTCAAAAACCCCAGAGGCCGGATGCCTTCAAGAGGGAGGCTGAGGAGGAGGGCTAGACAAACCCCAGAAGAGGGAGGAATGAAGTTAGGGGACGCAAAACCCACTGGGGCTCAGGAAGCCCACGACAGAAGCGAGAAGGCCGGATGGGCGGGCGGAGGCCCCTGCGACGAGCTGGCCAGGGCCGGAGGCCTGGGCCGCGGATTGGGGCAGACGCGGCCCAGGGCTCCTCCAAGCAGCTTCCAGCCCGCCGCGGCCGGCCGCAGTGGAAGCCGCGTCGCGCGAACACCAGTGCTGCGCTGCGGTCCCCCGACCCCAACGGCCTCTCCGTGGGCAGCGCCCCGGGGTGCCCTGCGTCCCCTCACCTGGAGCGCGGCGGAACCGGCAGCAGTGGACGCAGGAACCGGCCGCAGCGGAACCGAGGGCGACCGGAAGTGAAAAACGAGGACCGGAACCGGCTAACGAACCGGAAGTTCAGGTTTGAAACGGAAACGCGCTGGAGACCGCGCGGCACCTTCTCGCGTTGGTCTTTGGTGGTGGTGGGGGGGTAATCCTAGATAGCCGCTGCCAGGGATCTCCTCACCCGGTGAGGGAGCCAGGCCTTTCCGAGACTTTAACCACTGTGCAGATACCTAGGGTCCCTGGATGGCTGCCGGCCTTCGCCTGTTTTGCGCATGCGCCCGCCAGTGGGCGCGGAGCTGGTGGGGGTGGTGCTTCAGGCGAATGACGTCTCTGGTATTGTTTCGCCGAAGTCGGAGGCGGGTCGGTGGCGTTAACCCTGGATTTCCAGGTGTGCTGAGAGCTTTGTAGGACTCACTAGGACTCGCGTGGCTTTGTCATGTTCCGGATGAGAGATGAAAGGTGACCTTTAAGACCGAAGACTTGGAACTCCCTCCCCTCCTCCCCCCCGCACCAGGGGCCTCCAACACTAGCAATTTTAGGAGCTTAGACTTTTCTACCCATTTTATCCAATGCAAGGGTAAACTGAGGACCTGCAGGAATGGGAAGGGGCAAGCCTAAGTCACTCAGAAAACCAAAGAAGCAAATCTGAATTCGAGAGCTGCCATCCAGATCACTAAAGTATTGTAGCGAATTTTATCTCCACCTGCCCATCCCCACCTCCCCTCTGAATGCGAGGAAAGCCAGTTACAAACCCCGACAAAAGAATTGTAGACTTTAGTGGAAATTCAGAGCAGTCTCTGATTCATACAGCGAGTTCTCAATGTGCATCACTTCAGGCAGAAGAAAAAAATCAATGCCGCTAGATTGTTCTTTATGGCGCCAAACAAAACTTAGATCTTCAAAAGGGAAAATGCGAACATAATATTGGCCTCAGATATGCACAAGTCTTTGAATTACGTATGTTTTTCCTTCTACTTGACAGTGATGTAATTGATTCATGTTTCCCTTTTGGCTGTGATGGAAGGGAAGCAAAGAGCCAAGTATTTTGTCTTAACAGTTTTTTAGTAAAGACAAACGCTATTTTATGTTCTCCTTACCTCTCTCTTTTGGCAATTTTTATTGCATTAGTAATGCATGAAAAGCTGCTTATTTTAAAAAATGAAACATTTTCAGTAAAAAAAAGTACACCCTTTTCCTTAAAAAAGGGGGGGGGAGGCACGTCGGTGGTTCAGTTGATTAGGCATCCCACTCTTGATTTCAGCTTAGGTCATGATCTCAGGGTGCTGAGATAAAGCTCCCCCTCCGCACTATGCTGGGCTTGGAGCCTGCTTAAGATTCTCTCTCTCCCCCTCCACCCCGACTCCCATGTGCTACACACACACACACTCTCTCTCTCTCTCTCTCTCTCTCTCTCTCTCTCGCTCTCTCGCTCTCTTGCTCTCGCTCTCAAAAAAAAGGGGGGGGGAGAAAACTCAAAATTAAAAGAATTTGTACAAAAAGCACACATAAGCAGTCCAGCCGAAGAGGTGGTCAAAAAACAAGGGACTAAACTCGATAATGAATTATAATTTTCTTTCAACCCAGTCTGTTCCTTGTTCATGTGCTAACCAGCTGCTTATAAAACCACTTTATATTTTTTACTGTTTCTTGAGAAGCTTGTTTTTGTTAATCATAAATGTCAACTAAGACATTTTAAATTTTAAATCTAAGCAAAAGGATGCATAAAGAAATTCTTTTTAATGATAAAATAACCATTCTATGAAAAATCTGATAAGTTTAATGTTACTCAAGCATAGATAATTTAATAATTGCAGATGTTGAACAGTGGTATTTCTTAGAGAATAATGGTAGCAGAATAGTTTGGACGAATAGTCCATTTAACAGATGATTTGCCCATATCTCAGTTCTTCCAAGTCCATTTCTATTTAGCTAAACATTCATGAAATAAAAAAATATCGTAAAGGAGCTGGAAAATTAAGAAGTCAGGAAATAAGAAATATTGGTGCGGATGCGGAGAAAAAGGAACTCTCTTACACTGTTGGTGGGAATGCAAGCTGGTGTAGCCACTGTGGAAAACAGTATGGAGTTTCCTCAGGAAGTTAAAAATAGAGCTACCCTACCACCCAGCAATTGCACTACTGGGTATTTACCCCAAAGATACAAATGTAATGATCTGAAGGGGCGCGAGCACCCCAATGTTTATAGCACAATGTCCAGAGCCCAGATGTATCACCATATGAGTGGATAAAGAAGATGTGGTATATATATACAATGGAATATTACTCAGCCATCAGAAAGGATGAATACTTACATTGATGTGGATGGAACTGGAGGGTATTATGCTGAGTGAAATAAATCAGTCAGAGAAAGACAATTATATGGTTTCACTTATATGTGGCATATATGAAACAGCACAGAGCATCATAGGGGAAAAGAGGGAAAACTGAATGGGAAGTCATCAGAGAGGGAGACAAACCCTGAGAGACTCTTAACTATAGGAAACAAACTGAGGGTTGCTGGAGGGGAGGTGGGTGGGGGGATGGAGTAATTGGGTGATGGGCATTGAGGAGGGCATGTGATGTGATGAGCACTGGGTGTTATAGGCAACTGATGAATTATTGAACTCTACATCTGAAACTAGTGATGTACTATATGTTGGCTAATTGAATTTAAAGAAGAGGAAAGGAGCTGGACTCCTGGGAACTAGGAATAAATATAAAATGGACTTAAAAAAAGTTCTCAGAGCAACTCACAAGTGTCATTAGGAAGAGAATAATTAAATTTCTCCTTCCTGTTGCTCACCAGATCTTCCCTTCTAATGGGCAGAGAATAATATATTTGCGCCTCACCCATAATTCTTTGCAGCAACTAAAGACGTCTGGGAATTCTTCCCTAGGGTTTTGATAGGTTGTTAGGTCTAAGAGACTAAAATAAATACAGAACCAATTTCATAAAATCAGATGATAAACTGCTGACATCACTGTGATCATGTTTGGGTTAGAAGGCTAAAGGACTTTCCTGCACCCCAGCCAGAAATCCACCACCACCTTGCTTTTAGCCCCACGTTCCCCTGACCTGTTTACTTCCTTCCCCTTTTCTCTCAGGCCATTTTCTCTCTCCTCCCATTTGAAAAACTAGCCTTTCTTCCTCCTTCTCTCTTTTCTCGCTCTTTTTTTTCCTTTCTTTCCTTTAAATTTGGATACTATAGCACTTTGTTTCTCCTAATACCTATTCCCTTCCTTGCCTTTTCCCTGACTGCAGTCAGTGTGCTGAAAATGATTAGACTCTGCCCCATAGGGCACACTCTACAGGCCCTTAATTCAGCCTGGCAAGTTTACTATCTTTCTCTATTTAGCTTGCTTTCCCAAATGACAGCTTAAAACCACAACTCTCTTTAAACCTCAGATCTTCCAGTTTACATCCTTGTTCTTGGTGGATGACATTGTCTTATATTTTTGATAAGAAAAGGGAAGGTCTCTGGGCGCCTGAGTGGCTCAGTTAAGTGTCTGACTCTTGATTTCGGTTCAGGTCATGATCTCAGGGTCATTGGATTGAGCCCCTTGTCAGACTCCACGCTCAGCAGGGAGTCTGCTTGAGGTTCTCTCTTTCCCTCTCCCTCTGCCCCTCCCCCCTCAAAAAAGAAAGAAAGAAAATATAAGATCTCAAAGAGGAATTACCTTAACTTCAAACCTCTGGAATCTATGAACTAAGTTAAATCTGCACCTGTCTTTGCTTATTTTGCTTGTTTTTATATGGCAATTTCCTTCTACCTGAAGCCAACCCTTATACTTGTGCTCTGGCTCCTTCCTTGTCAGCTTACTTTAAATCTAGTATCCTTTCTGGCAACTGTATTTTTAATCTTTCTCTCTACTGGTTCATTTCCATCAATGATAAGTATGCCATGGTATCTTGCCATCAAGATACCTTTCCTTTCATAGTTGGGCATTTCAAAAACATAGTTTACCTTTGTCTAAACTTGACACAATCTGTAATTGTGTATTTATTTCAGAAGATTTTTTTTAGTGACGGTCTCTCACTGTACTGTAAGCTTTGTGAGGAACCAGACCATGTCTGATTAATTCACCATTATATCCTCAGAGTCTAGCATGACGTTGGCTAAAGCAGGTAATCAAATATTTGCTGAATGGATGAATATTAATGAATAGAACGTCAAGTAATGAGAGCTTGTTATATATTATGCATATAATAATGCATATCCATGAATGATTATAATTTGTATATGGCTCTGGATGCATAGGAAAGTTCTGAAATATACACCAAAATGCTAACAGTTCATGGTACCATAGGATACACGCAGTATTTGTTAAGTGAGTTAATTGAAATTATCTCTTGATGGCATCATAGAGCAAGTGCTTTTCATCTTGTTTATGTTTTTCTATATTTGGATTTTTCACAATGATTTTGCATTCTTTTTCTTTTTAATATAAGAAATTCATGAAGGCATTTTTTAAAAAAAAATTTCAAATAATACAGATATATCCTTAGCACATAATTTTTGTGCCTATCCTTGCAAGTCATTTCTATGCTTTAGATTTATATACATTTGTATGTACAGTTTATATATACTTTTTAAAAATAATTATAGATTTATAGGAGGTTTCAAAAAGATAATATGCACCCTTCACCAAGTTTTTTTCTAATGATTGTCTTTCATAGCCTTAGTACAGTGTCAAAACTTTGACATTGGTATGATGTGTGTGCATATAATTTTAGGCCATGTGTTATCACATATAAATTCATATAACCACTACAATCAAGATACAGAACTCTTCTATCACTACAAAGATGCCCTTGTGCTACCCATTTATACCCACCCCCACCCCCATTCCTCTTACCATTCCTAGCCTTTGGTCATTAATCTGTTTTCCATCTTTATACTTTTGTCATTTCTAGAATATTATGTAAATGGAATCCTACATAAAGGCCTTTTGAGTTTTTTTTTTTCCCCCACTCAGCTTAAGACACTTGAGATCTATTCAAACTATTGTTTGTAGCAACAGTCCATTCCCTTTTATGGCTGAGTAGCATTTCCTGGTATGGATTTACCACAATTTGTCGAATTATTCACCTGTTTGGGCTTTTTTTTTTTTCAGTTTTTGGCTTTTACAAACGATATAGACCATTTGTATGTAATACAATTATTGATATGTTAAGGCTTCATTCTGCCAATTTATTGTTTTCTGTTTGTTCCTTCTGTTTTTGGTTTTTCTGGGTTTTTTTTCATGTCTTTCTGTTGGTTATTTGAACATGATTTTACAATTCCACTTTGATTTGTCTGTAGTGTTTTTGAGTATATCTTTTTGTATGAATTTTTTAGTGGTTGCCCTAGGTATTGCATTATATATACCTAACTTAGCACAGTCTACTGGTGATGGCATTTTACTAGTTTGAGTGAAGTATAAAAACCTTAACTCTGGGGCACCTGGGTGGCTCAGTAGGTTAAGTGTCTGCCTTTGGCTTAGGTCATGATCCCAGCATCCTGGGATCCGGCCTGTGTTGGGCTCCCTGCTCAGCGGGGAGCCTGCTTCTCTCTCTCCTTCTCTCTTTCCTTCTGTCGCTCCCCCTGCTATGCTCTCTCGCTCATTCTCTCCTTTTCTGTCTCAAATAAATATATAAAATCTTAAAAAAAAAAACAAAACCTTAACTCCATTTATGTTTCTTTACTCTCCACAGTTTATAATTGTCTTAAACATTTCTCCTACATAGACTGAAAACCATATTATCAAACAATATTATAATGTTGGCTTCAATCATCAATTATAATTTAGAAAATTCGAGAAGGAAAGTCTATTGTATTTACCCATATTTTCACTCCTTCCATTGTTCTTTCTTCCTAATATCCCAAGTTCCTTCTATCATTCCCTTGTTGTTTAGAGAACTTCTTGTAGCCATTCTATTAGGATAGGTCTGCTGGTGCAAATGCCTTGAGACTTCCTTCCTTCGAGAATGTCTTGACTTCCCCTTTATTACTAAAGGATAATTTCACTGGATACAGAATCTGGATTGATAATTCTTTTGGCACTTGAAAAAATGTGCTACTTCCTTTTGGCCTCCATTGTTTCAGAAGAGAAATCTCATCTGAATTGTTCTTTCCTACTCTTTGTAAGCTGTTGTTTCTTTCTTACTGCTTCAGGATTTTTTTTTTTTTTTTTGGTCTTTAGTTTTCAGAAGTTTGACTATGATGTGTCTTGGTGGAGATATATTTAGATTTATTGTTTGAGGTTCACTTAGCTTCTTTAATCTTGGTTTATGTCTTTTGCCAAATTTTGGAAGATTTTTAGAAATTATTTCTTTAAATACTTTTCCAGGTCACCCCTCTTTCTCCTCTCCTTCTACGACTGTACTGGAACAAATGTTAGATCTTTTAGAGTAGCCCACAGGTCCCCAGAACTGTTAATTTTTTAAAAATATATTTTTCTTTATTGTTCAGATTGGGTCATTTCTATTATCTCTGTTCAGGTTCACTGATTCTTCTATAATGCTCCATTCTTCTGTTCAGCCCATCCACTAAGTTTTTTTAAGTTTTATTTTAGGATATTGTAACTTTTCAGTTCTAAAATTTCCATTTGTCTTTTCTCTATATCTTCCATTTCTTTGCTGAAACTTTTTGTTTGTTTCAAGCATGTTCATAATTGTTTATTGAAACATTTTTATGCTGGCTGTTTTAAAATCCTTTTCAGATAATTCCAACATCTGTCCTTTCTCAGTGTTGACATCTGTTGATTGTCTTTCTCATTCAAATTGAGATTTTCCTGGTTGTTAGTATGACAGGTACCTTTCTATTGTAGCCTGAACATTTTGGATATTATATTATGATACTCTGGATCTTATTTAAATCTTCTGTTTAAAGAGGCCTTCTTTGATACTGCAGAGTGGGGTTAGGGGGATTCTACCTTATAACTTCCTGGTTGAGGTACAAGCTCATATCCCCATTAGGCCTTCTTTGTTACCCCATGTGGGCAGGAAAGGGCACCTCATTACTGTTGTGTAGGAGTGGGAGTTCAGGTTCTCCACCAGGCTTCCACTGATACCCCCCTAGTTGGGAGGTCGAAGGATGCCTCATCACTACTCCCCACATGGCCTCCACTGACATTATGGGTGGTGTGGGGGAGGACCTCATTACCACTGGAAGATGGTACAAGTTCTGGCTTCCCACTCAGCTTTCTCTGACACCATCCTCATAGAGGGATTGGGGTAACTCATTATAGTCTGGCATGAGTGAAAGTCTAGGTTTCCCACTGGGCTGTTGCTGACAGAAGTGGGGGTGGGACCACCACTTTTTCTGCAATACTTGGAGTATGGCACTATGTCAGGAGTCTCCATGAACACTCTGCTGTTCAGTGATTCACTAGGAGTACTCACTGGACTCAATATACAGTTGTATTCACTGATGATATTTTCAGCAAAAGGTTACAAAGCACAATCAGCAAAGAGAAAAGTTTTGTGGAGTGAAGTCTAGGGAAAACCAGGCACAAGATTCTAAGAGTTCTCTCCCAATAGAATTGCCCAGGATGCACTTAATTTTTCCATCAGTGAATTGTGACAATAGGTATTAAGTATTGTATTCCAGGGACATTTTTTTTAAGATTTTATTTGTTTATTTGACAGAGAGAGCGCGCACAAGCAGGCAGAACAGCAGGCACAGGGAGGGGGGAAGCAGGCTCCCTGCTAAGCAGGAAGCCTGATATGGGGCTTGATCCCAGTGATGACCTGAGCCAAAGGCAGATGCTTAGCCGACTGAGCCACCCAGGCACCCCGAGTCTTCCAATGAAGTTTATTAGAGACTCAGTACCCAAGGTTTTTTTGCACTGGTCATATAGGTACCCATTGCCTAGCACCAATTCCAGACCCCCAGAAGGAAAGCAGGTGTACAGCATAAACCATTATCACTTGCATGAACAGTCTAGGCACAGTGAGACAGCCATATCATTTCGGGAAAGTTTAATATCAATGTAGGGAACTGTTTTATCAGTGAAGCTTCTAGATGTTAGCCAAAGGCCAACCTTCAAGCAAGACTTTCTATGGCTCAGGCCTCCCACATTAACTTTTTTCTGCATGAGTGGTTATTAACCAAATTTTTTTTTTCCTTGCAAGGCTGTACCTTTACTGGTCCTTTGTCTAGACAGAGCAGGCTTTTGGGGGCAGTTTTGGTCTGAGCCTGCTGGCATTTCTAGGTTGCCTGCATCTGCCGGACCTAGTCTGAGGAATATGAAGCAAAAGGAAAACCCAGGGAACTCACTGCCATGTCTTTCGAGGTAACTAGCCAATCTGCCTTTTCTCTATCTTTCAGAGTCTTCCTGTATTTGTTTCATAATACCATCCAGAGTTTTTGTACTGTTGTACTTAGCAGAAGGAACTGGGAGAAGTGCAATGACTCTGTCTTGTCCCCGACCTGGAAGTCTCTGTATTACTTTTATTATTAGGAAAAAAAAGAGATTTTAAAATTTTTAATTGTTTTCATTGAAAACAAAACATGTATATGACATAAATTTAACTTTTTTATTGAATTAAGAACACTTAACATGGGATCTATTCTCTTAAAAAATTTTTAAGTGTACCATAGTACACTTAACATAGTATTGTTAACTATAGGCACAAAGTTGTAAGGTAGATCCCTGGAACTTAATTTTAAACCTGAAATTGGTAGGTTTAAATTAATATAGGGTCTAAAAATTACCAATTGTAGGAAAAAATCATGATTTGATTCTACTTATTCTGATAGTAAAATTTATTTCTGCCAATTATGAAAATATGTATTCATTGTAGAAAGTTGATTTTATTTTTCTTTGTTTAGTAAATGGAATGAGACTTTTAAAGCCAATAAAGGCTACAGGGTGGCAGAAGATCCAGATTCATTTAACTTTGCCATCATCTTATAGGGAAAATATCAAGAGGAGAATTTTTCCTGTAGTTGAAGTATAGAATTTAAACAGGCCTCCATAGGTGGCCCTGCAGGCAGTTTCCCATACCCAGTGTTAATGGTAAAACTTGTGCTTCTTGTTTATATCCAAAGTTTGTGCATAGGAGATAATATCTTTTAAATTGTGGGAGAAATCATTATAAATGTCCCTATCCACCAATTCTAGACTAATGAACTATTTCTGAAATGAAAATTTTAGTATAATATATTGCTAACTAAGCAACATTCAATTTGAAATCTTAAGAACATAAAATTGTTATTATGTTGCAGCATTTCACATTATGATGGCAATTTCATTTATTTGTTTTTTATATCCATGGTGACTCATAAGTGGATAAATTAATATCTCCATTCTTCAAGAAATATTAATGAAATGTCTAGACTGTTACAATCCAAACATTTATGGCATGACAAAGCAAGTTTTGACCACCAATAAGCTATCTATAATGAATAGGCTACCGTTATTTTATTCATTATACTTCTAATTGTCAGGAAACATTTCTTTACAATGTGTTTATGTCCAAAGAGCATTAGGGAGGGTTCTAGAAGCAGCCTTGCCTAAAATTATCCTCCTGACCTTGAGGTAATCAATTTCCTCTGACCTCAATCCCTGTTTATAAAAATGAGTTTATTGAATAAACAAAAGATTTTTTAAAATTCTGTATTTCAGAATCTCTAGGGTTTAATTCAATAGTTCCTAAACAACATGGTATAGACCTGAACTAGATTATGACATAGTTTCCATCAGTCTTCTGCTTACAAAATGAGAAATAAAAAGATCATGTAGTGTACTGGTCATAAAGCCAAATGGAAAAACCATGTTCTTTCTTTTTTTGATAACTATTATTACCTCTCTCTTGTCTGCATTTATCTTTCCTGGAATTTCCAGAGCTTCATTATTCACACTGAAATAAACTTCACAGAGAATCTACATTTACTATTTAGAATCTCATTGGTAATATAAAAGTGGTACATTTTTTGATGCTGTATAAATATTACTTCAAATGATTTGTTTTGAAATATTTTTTCTGATTTTAAATAATAGAAACTTAATCAGCTAACTTGAGTCAAAAAGATGGGGCTGGGGAGGGAAGAGAGGTGTCAGGAGGGCACAGTACCTGGCATAGGGAATTAGTTGAATGTTGTTGAACCAGGAGCCAAGGCAAGTTCAAGGTCCTTAACAATAAATCTATAGACCTTATTTATCCCTAGAGTACCGCTTTTAATATGACTCTGATTCCCAGTCTCTGTCACTCAGCTCCAAATCCCCAAATCCTGAGATAAGATCTTAGTGGCCTAACTTAGGTCATATTATCTCTGGATTGATCAACTCCTCAAAGTGCTTCAGGTTCTACCTGAGCCTGCCCGTGTCTACCGGGAAGGGTTCTAGAGAAGAGGCCTTTCTGTAGGTCAAACAGCCACTCCTGAAGTGTGCTCTATGCTGACAGTTAATGGTGTCACTTCTCTTCCTGACCACTCTCAGTATTACTCTTTTTCTCTTCTTAACATTCTAGCTAATTCAGTATTCATTTATCCACTCTCGTTTAATAATAGTCACATTATATCAATAAGCAAATCATTCATTTTATTTCTCTCCACCCATATTGCAGCTCTTTGGATTTACATTAATTTTAAATTTTGCCACCTAAAAATGTATTTTATGCTGTCACTGTTACTAACATTTATAAGAAGTATTAAACCATGCCAAATTAGTTCATGGTTCTCAAATATTGAAACGTTTCATATTTTAAATTAATGTGAGTCTCTCCATTAACTTTTTCTTAGAATTGTGCCCTCTGAATTTGATTACATGTTAATAACTCCAGTTTTGACATGAGTCACAGTTACTCTTCTCTTTTTGGTATAGTGAATCTAACCTGTAGCTTTTTTTCTCTTCATTACTTTCCCATAATAATATTTCTAATGATAGATCTAATAATGATATTCCTGCAAGCACCATAGATGTGTTATTTCATTTAATTCTCACAAAAACATTATGGATGTCAGATTAAAATATTTTTTGTCCCAAAACAAAAAAAGGACAAACTGTGTTCTGCATTTGGCTCATGGTTTAAGAAAAATCATTGGCAGCAGTCTGTTTAAAACTAGAATCTGTTGCTGGGTGCTCTACCTCTGACCTCAGTTTAATTCAGTTTCCACGGGGGAATGCAACCTTAGGACTCCAGTTAACATCCACAGACATCTCCTTGGTGTTGCTTTTTACATGTATTGATTTTTATTTACAATCAACGGTTAGCATATCTGATGTCTGATACCATTGCCTCCAAATTTCTTATGTAACAACTAATATGGACGTGATACTTCTATGACCATGTTATTGGGAAGTTTAAGTTAAACAATTGAAATACTATCTTCAGACTGTCTAGAGACAGAGAAAATGACATTCACTTTTAAATAAATTTATAAACACTATCTTAAAAATTACAGTTCTATTGAGCTTCTATTTGAGCAGTTGTGTAATCACATAATGACAGCAGAAAGACTAAAGAAGAGAAAATTGAAAAATACTTTAGGAGACAAAATTATTGTGTTTTTCTGGATCAGTGGAAGAGACTTATTTAATAGCAACATCAAAAATACTATACTTTATGTAGAAATTGAATAAAATGCAAGCAATTTACTAATGTATATTTGTGAAACACTGTCCTGAGAATTGTGATTCTATCATGTTTCCATTTGAGCACTTGTATATCACTTAACTAATAATAATAAAGCTAAAAGAGAAAATACTCAAAATTATTTTATAAGGCAAAATTCTTGCTGTGTTCCTGAATTATTTTAGTGGACTTGTCAACAACAACAACAAAAATACTGTAATAACCATACCTACAAATAGAATAAAATGGAAGCAATTTCCTTTTAAGATTCATGCTTAAATAATCTACAATGATAAAACAATATCTTAAGAATGATAATTCTCTCCATCTTCCACTTGAGGGATGGAATGATCACTTAATAGCAGTAAGACTAAGAGAAAATATCAAAATTACTTTAGGAGAAAGCAAAAATGCATTTTTCCTATGATTCTGATCTTGGGCTCATTAGAAGGCTAGATCAATTGTGAATGTGTCTCACTTGTGTGGACAAAAAAACAAAATCCAGCACTTGTTTAGAGATGTTTCTTATTGCCAGTGGAGAATGTGCTAAGCTATGAACATCCCTCTGTGGAAAAGATTCTTGGGGAGGCCCAAATTGGCTTTCCAGAAAAAGGAACATGACAGGAGGTCTCTTGTCAGGAACCATTTCCTGGGACCCACCTGTGATATCTGACCTCTGATAGGCAGATGACTTAGAAGAACAGAGCCTGGATCAGCTGCCTTCCATTCAGCTGAAAGGATTGAATCTGGCATAATTAAATGGCCAGGATCATATGTGGTATCATTCTATTGGCCTGTATTTCTGAAAATGTATATGTCTTAGAGTTGTCCAAGGAAGGTCTTGAGCATCTGCCAGCATGAGGAGCACCAGGACAAGTTCTGTCCTGCTGCTGTGGAGGAAATGCTATGTCAGATGGAGTTGGCCTGATTGAAGAATGTGGTCCACACAGACACAAGATTCTGGATCTTTGAGCCATCCCAACTTAGAGGACCTCCTTCCTCATACCAGGGAATTCCAGCACCTCTTTGAACCTTTGGCAAATGCCCCTTTTGAAACACCAGGGACATAAAGATACTTTTTGCAAAGTTGAGATTTAAATTCTTCCTAAATCATTATTTCTCCTGAAGTATGGATTTTATTTTCTTATCAAAGCTTTTTTTTCAGCCAACAGATATCTCACCAAATATCATGAGCCTTTTTTCCTCATGGTAATTGATAATCAAAGACCCAATGGTTCTTTCTGATTTTCTAAAAGGATTTGGCTTATATTCTGTAGGCGTCCACCTCTTGGCACGCATAAAGGATCTTCTCATCTACTTTGGACAGATTCTTTTCTTCCTTTCCAAAGTAAATCACTTTAGGTGGAGTGCTCCATAGTCATGTTACTTTATTTTTTTTTAAAGATTTTATTTATTTATTTGACAGAGAGAGAGAGCACAAGTAGGCAGAGAGGCAGGCAGAGGGAGAGGGAGAAGCAGGCTCCCCGCTGAGCAGGGAGCCCAATGCAAAGCTCGATCCCAGGACCCTGGTATCATGACCTGAGCTGAAGGCAGACTCTTAACCAGCTGAGCCACCCAGGCATCCTCAAAACTGGATTTTTCTGACTGCAATGAAGCTTGTGAGTTTTTGTGACTATTTAATATGATGTCTAAGTACATTTATTATTTTTACTTCTTCAGATAATTTAATGTATATTTGGTTGCTTTTTTTCTTTAACAGTCTTTAAAGGCACATTTACTTTAGCCACATAAATCCAGTTTATTCAAAACTCCACTTGGCTAACATAAGTAAATCTTCATGACCTTGGATTAGGCAATGGTTTCTTAACTATGATGCCAAAAGCGCAAGCAACAAAAGAAAATATTGATAAGTTGCATTTCACCAAAAGTAAAAATCTTAATCAAGGACACTATCAAGAAAGTGAAAAGACAATCCACAAAATAGAAAATATTTGCAATCCTTTATCTCATAACAGTCTAGTATCCAGAATATACAAGGAACTCCTACAACGCAACAACATAAAGACAAACACCTCAATTACAAATGGGCAAAGGAGCTAAATATTTCTCCAAAGAAGATATATAGATGGCCAATAAACTTATAAAAAGATGCTCAACATCATTAGTTGTTAGGGAAATGCAAATCAAAATCAGAATGAGACTTCTCGCCCATCATGATGGCCATTTAAAAAAAAGATAAATGTTAGCAAGGATGGGGAGGAAATGGACCCTTGTAAACTATTTGTCTGAATGAAAAATGGTGCAGCTAGGGAAACAATTTGGCACTTCCTGAAAATGCTAAACATAGAGTTACCGTAAGATCCAGTGATTACACTCTTAGACATATACCCAAGAGAATTAAAAACATATTTTGAAACAAAAATTTGTATGCAAATATTCATAGCATTATTCATTATAGCCAAAAAGTAGAAACAACCTAAATGTCCATCAATGGATGAAAGAATAAACTGTGGTAGATCAATGCAATGGAATAGTATTTGGTCATAAAAAGAAATGGAACTGATACATAGATGAACCTTGAATACATTATGTTAGCTAAAAGAGGCCAGATACAAAAGGCCACATATTGTATGATTCCATTTATATGAAATGTCCAGAACAGGCAAATCCATGGAGATAGAAAGCAGATTAGCGGCTGCCAGGTGGGGAGGGGCAAGACTGGGGAAGCAGTCAAGTACTTATTGGGCATGGGGTTTCTTTTTGAGGTGATGAAAGTGTTCTGAAATTAGAGAGTGAGGATGGTTACACACATTGTGAATGTAGTAAAAGACACTGAATTATAAACTTTAAAATGGTGAATTTTATGTGAATTTTACCTCAGTTAAAAATTTTGTAAATATACTATGAAATCTCCATTGTCTGATGCATTCATTATATCCATTTCCAAGATCTCATCCATGTTCTTTTTTTTCTTTTTATAAGTTTTATTTATTTGACAGAGAGACAGCGAGAGAGGGAACACAAGCAGGGGGAGTGGGAGAGGGAGAAGCAGGCTTCCTGCCTGAGGTGGGGCTCAATCCCTGGACCTTGGGATCATGACCTAAGCTGAAGGCAGACGCTTAATGACTGAGCCAGCCAGGCGCTCCTCATCCATGTTCTTTTGTCTAAGAACAGCAACCCAATCTCCCATATTCTGCAAGTGTTTCTTTTTTTTAAGTTTATTCACTCTTTCTTTTCATCCTTTAGCTTCTTATGGAAGCAGATTTATGCTTTTCTGCAGGTAGGCATTTTCATCCAAACCAAGCTTTATTGCCACCTTGAGTTTTTCATTAGCTATTGTATTTTTAACATTGTTTGGTTGCAGCTACTTGAAACTGGATTCATTCTGATGCATTTTTTTTTAGAGTAGGCTCCATGCCCAGTGTGGAGCCCAAAAGGGGGGCTGGGGGGGAAGGGCGCTGAGCTCACAACCCTGAGATCAAGACCTGAGCTGAGATCAAGAGTCAGATTCTTAACCAACTGAGCCATCCATGTGCCCCTTGTTCTGATGCATTTTTAAAAGATTAAGTCTCTCTTATAATATCAGCCATCAGCTTAACTTGTTCCAAATGCTTGGATATCTCTTCAAAGTTTCTCTTTTAGCCCCAAGTAAAGAGTTGGATATTTCCAAGTATTTATTAGTGGCCACCAGTTTTTTTATTAATGATCTTGTTCTCAAGCCTGGTTTACATTAAAAAAGATTGAAAACCTCCAAATTCTTTCTGAATAAGGCTAAGCTTCTAAAAATATTTATCTCTTTTTTCCATAAGGGCAGGAACTCCAATGGGCAGTCTTTTGTTTTTGTTTGCATAAAACTGTATCTTTTAAAAAAAATCTGACTATGACTGGAAATACCATTATAGCTCACAGCTACTGGTGGGTATCTGTGAGAAGTATTGTCTAATTGAATTTTATTCTTCAGCTATCAGCTCAAATGCCCGTTCCTCATGTAGGCTTTTTGTGAACTCACAGACTAGGTGAGGCCCTTGATTATGAACTCCAGAGAAACACAATCCTTTTCTTCAGAAACTTATCATAGTTCATAATCACATGCCCCATCTCCACCCAGAGAGAGCCATCATCCTGAATTTGGTGTTAAGCATGCCCTTCTTTGCTTTAGAGCACGCCACATAGATATATACCTCTAAACTATTATTCAGTTTTGTCTGTTCAACTACATCAATTAAATCATATTTGGCATTCTGTGATTACTTTTACTCTTTTGGAGTTCAGCCATTTTATGTGTGTGCTTGTATTAATTTTCACAGCTGTATAAAAAATCGATGACATAGGGATGCCTGGGTGTCTCAGTCGTTAAGCGTCTGCCTTCAGCTCAGGTCATGATCCCAGGGTCCTGGGATCGAGCCCCACATCGGGCTCCCTGCTCCGCGGGAGGCCTGCTTCTCCCTTTCCCACTCCCTCTGCTTGTGTTCCCTCTCTCACTGTCTCTCTCTGTCAAATAAATAAATAAAATCTTTAAAAAAAAATCCATGACATAGATAGATCACAAATTTATTATTTGTTTTATTGTCAATAGAAATTTGAATCTTGCCAAAGTTTTTGCCTATTGGGAACTATTATGGGCTATTATACATTGGAGTTTCTTATAGGTGTCTTTTGCTTTACATGTGAACAAATATTTTAATTTTATACTTAGGAATAGTATTCCTTGATATATGATCTGTGCTTGTTTGACTCTAATGGGTGATGCCAAATTGCTTTCCAAAGTTGGAAAACTCATAAGAGAATATGAGTTTACCCTGTCCTACATTCTTGTCAAAACCTTGTTAGTGTCTCATTTGTGCCAGTCTAGTGAGCTGAATTGTTTCTCACTATGGTTTTAATTTGTACTTCCCTGATTACTGATGGGATTAAACTTGTTTTCCCCCTATTTCTGGGCATTTAGATTTCTGCTTCTTCTGAAGAATCTTTCTGCCTATTTTCTATATGGTTGTTTGTCTTTTTCTATTTGCTTAATAGGAGTTGTAGATTGTGGATATAATATGTTATGCATTATATGTGCTGTGAACTATCTTCTTCCAGTTATGCTTTTCCTTTTCATTCTCATTATCATGTCTCATTGAACAGAAGTTCTTAATTCTGACTATGTTTAATGTTTTATCTTTTCCATGATGGGTTGCTCTCTTTGTATCTTGTATAAGAAATTTTTCCTTAGCACAGGTCATAAAGATATTCTCTAGGTTCTTTTAAAGCTTTCAAGTTTACCTTTTATATTTGATCCATGGAAATTAAATTTTGACTATGGTATTGGGTAGGAATCCATTTTCACATGGGCTTGTTTCTCTCTTATGTAAAACAAATCTGAAGGTAGGCAATCTAGCAATGCTACTCCAAGGTATATGCCCTGGAAAGAGACTACTGGACGGATGTACCAGGAGACATGAACAAGTTCACTATAACATTATTCATAAGAGAAAAAAAAAACCCTGGAAACAACAGAAGGAATTTAATATGGAGAACTAGTTAGAGAGCATTAGCAGAGCTGAAAATGAGAAGGTGAAGCATCTCAGAAATCAACAACTGCAGGGAGCTTCAGCCATCCCTAGGGAAGACAAAAGGAAGAGGGAGTGTCTTTAGAGCCTAGGAACCAGGGTATATGGCAGGATCTGGAAGTTAGAGGAAGAGCCTACGGCACCACTGGAGGCTGACTATGCAGCCAGAGTTGCCCAAAAAAGCTGGAGCCATGGTAGGGTGTGAGCAGCAAGTCACTGCCAGAGATGCTGCCCAAAGCAAAGAGAGAAGGAGAAATAGTATGCCTTCTCCCCTTGTCCTGCCCTCTAGTCTACCATCAGTGTCTCTATTGGCCAAACCCAACCAGAAGCCAGTGGGCAAGGCAGCCTGAGAAATGTGGGTTACCAAGGTCAGCACCCTGTGATACAGAGGTAAGCAGAAGGACAGGGAATGGATCTGAGCACTAATAGGCCAATGACAGGCACAAGACACTTCTCACATCTGGCCCTAATGTATCTTCCTTCTCATTTCCACCACTCCCTGCCCCCTTGTACTAGCGTCTCAGTCATGTCAGGTTACTGGATATTTCAAGGCTATGTTGTGCACATTCCCATTCTCTAGCCCTTTGTTCAAACCATCCCCTCAGCTTGGTATTCTTCCTTGTCTCCCTTGAAGTCTTACTCATCCTTCAAATATTAGTTTATGTCCTCATCCTTGAAACCTTTCATTGCCGTCACATTTGTAAGTTTCTCACCCTCCAAACATCCTTTAAGTATTGGGGTTCCTAGGATTCTGTCTTTGGTCCTCTTTTTATCTTTTATCTCAAGTTACTGGGTGACCTAAGTAGGTGATTTCATCCACAACTTACACTGAAGTGTGATGATTCACAAATTGTGTCTTTCCTAAACACCAGACCCACATATATAGCTACTGATTAGACGTTTCCACTTGCTTTTTTTTATAATGCCTCAGACTCACTATGTCTAAAACTTAACTACCAAATTCTTCTCCTGGTATACTTCTACTGTATTTTACTCAGTTGCCCAAGGCCAATATTTAGAAATCACCCAATGCTACTCCTTTCCTCTGATCCCTTCCCCAATTATAATCAATCATACCAAGTCCCATCAGTGCTACCTCATTTACGTTTCTCAGAGATGTGCTCTAAAAATTTGGCAACATATATTAAAAGTCTTAAAGCTATGTCATAGGTTGAATTGCGTCTTCCCAAAATTCATATGTTGGAGTCCTAACATTTAACACTTAAGAATATAATTTTATTTAGAGATAGGGTTATTGTAAATGAGGTCATAATGGAGTAGGGTGACCCCCTAATACAATATGGCTGGTGTCCTTATAAAAAGGGAAATTTTGGACACAGGCAAATAGGGAGAATGTCATGTGAAGATAAAGACAGAGATTGGGGTAATGCAGCAGAAGCTAAATATGGCCAAAGATTGCCAGTGAACCACCAGAAGCCGGGAGAGAGTCATGGAACAGATTCTCATGCACAGCCTGCAGAAGAAATCGACCTTCTGACAGCTTGATCTTCACTTTCTAGCCTCCAGAAATGTGAGACAATAAAATTCTATTGTTTAAGCCTCTTGGCTTGTGACACTCTGTTCCAGCAGCCTAGAAAACGATTATAAATATGTGTACTCTTTGACCTTACACCTAGTAATTAGTTTTTTGAAAATAATTGCGCAAATGAACAAAGGACGCAATTGTGTTCACAATTGTATAATGGGAAATAACCTAAGTGTCTTAACAGTGGGATACCAAGTCCATCAATAAACAGTGGGATGCCATATAGCTTTTAACAGTACCGTACATATAATGCTTGAGAGAAAAAGACATTCACAATATAATTAAGTTAAAGGGGGCCTTACAAGAGCTATTACGAGGCTATTTTTTGCAGCTTAAATGTATGTGTGTTATAAATGCATAGGAAAAAGTCTGAAAGTATGGTAGACATATTTACGAAAGTAGAATTTCAGGTAATTCGCATTTTCTTTTTGTTTAGAAATGTAGTTTAAAAATTAACCAATGTTTCTAGTTTTCTTTCTCCACTAGTCTCTTAATAAAGAGGATACTGTCTTTGCCTGGTTAGGTTCACAGTCCCTCCCTAGCTTGGGAAGGAGGAAGGAAGAAAAGAGGAGGAGGGAGAGGAGGAAGGGAGAAGGAAAGGGAAGTTAAATTGATTAAAGAAGTATAATACAAAGATTAGGGAATTTAGAAAGCAAAGTATCAGTGTTAACTGGAGGAGAAGAAGTTTTGGGGAGGTAAAGTTGTGAATGAGAAAATCCAAAGCAATACAGGTTGTGGGAGAAACGTGGAGAAAGAAAAAGGACATAGGAAAAATGTATGTGGGGGTTAGAAACGAGATCCTCTGGGGGTGCCCGGCTGGCTCAGTTGGTACAGCACGTGGCTCTTGATTTTGGGGTCTTCATGAGTTCAAGACATTGGGCCTAGAGCTTACTTTAAAACTCTAGAAAAATAATAACAATAAAACACTTAACAAAAAAAAGAAAAAAGAAGAAATGGGATCCTCTGTAAAGATTTTTTTTTAAGATTTTATTTATTTATTTGACAGAGAGAGACACAGCAAGAGAGGGAACACAAGCAGGGGGAGCGGGAGAGGAAGAAGCAGGCTCCCCGCTGAGCAGGGAGCCCGATGTGGAGCTTGATCCCAGGACCCTGGGACCATGACCTGAGCCGAAGGCAGACGCTTAACCATCTGAGCTACCCAGGCACCCCCCTCTGTAAAGATTTTTGAGCAATGCAAATTAAAGCTCAGAATTTCATTTCATTTTTTAATCAGCTGTTTAGACTGTACTCTTTTGAATGCAATGTCCATAAAGAGAAAAGACCCAATGAGTCTAGGATTTATTGTTTATTGTTTTCTGTACTAAACATAGACTCCAGTTCACAAACGGAAGTATGCAAGAAATGTGACTTTATTTTTCTACCTCTCAGCTTAATTTTTATTTTTTTGTAAGTATTCTACTAGTGGCAGACACTGCAAAGTTTTCTGAGGTAACATTTAAGTGGAGGAAGGGGGTAAGCACAGGCTTAGTTAATGTGAGTCATGTGGGAGGCCCATCTGGACCTCAGTTCTTAGGACAGTGGCATCTTTTGAGATGTGCATCATCCCATCTGGTCTTTGGTCATCTGTCCACCCACGTTCCTGTCTTTTCTGGTCTCGTGAGTCATTTTGCTAGGGCCATGCTGTTTTTGAGGCAAGGAGGACACTCACCGGGTCTACTTTACTCCCTGAACCACACTGGGCCATATCTACTTAACTCCCTACCACACTGGGCTGTGGGTAAACTCTGGGGTCTTGTCACCTTCAGAGCTTAATATGGGACTGGGGTAGAGGCCCACAAATCCACGTAAGCTACCAGATGAGAGTCTGTCACTCTCGATTCTTTCTAGGGTTTCTGCCATTGGATCTTCAACTCCCTAGCTACCTCCCAACACATACCATGAGTTCTTCCAATTTCTTTCTCAAGGAAACTTATCAATATTTATTCTCTTTTGCTTTATCTCCAATTCTCTGCCCTGCCCTTGGCCCTGGGAAGTCTTGCCACAATTTTGTGCTTTCTAGATTCGTCTTAAGCTTCTGAGCATCCCTTCACTGTCTCGTTCTTACTTTCATTCTGTCTTCTGTCCATGCAATATTCAGCTTCCTAGCATTCCATTGTTGGCCCACCATCTCTCTGTTTTTCCAGGTTCCTCTTCCATTCCCAGATTTAACTACCACTTCTTTGCTGACTCCTGAACGTACAGTTTCAGCCCAAAATCAATGTCCAGTTGCTATATATCTCTTCTTGATCTCCTACAAGCCAATAAAAACTCAACTTATCCCAAACTCTATGTATCTTCTAGAAATCTGTTCTTTCTCTCTTTGTTCTGCATATTCTCTCTCTCCCCGCCGCACCACTTGGTAGATATGATTATAAACTGATGAGGTTATTAAGGAAAAGTACTTGGTGCTCTGAGGGTGTTCAATGAAACCATTTGTTTGAGATAGGGAATGCGGATGCAAAGAAAGGATTTCTCACTTAGATATAACTGCAGCTGGCGTTTCTGTACCTGTACAGCTCAGGAACCTGACCATGTCACTTTGCTCTACATCTTGAGGAAGAACATGCAGTGGTCTACCCAGGGGGGTGGCCACTTGACAGAGGGAGTATTTTATCATTGTTTAGAATTGTTGGCAATGTAGTCATTCTTATTATTGTTTTCAAATACTCCACAGTCAGTGCAGCCCCTTTTTGTCTACACCCAGGGTAGACCATTCTAGTTGCCTTCTCTTTGGTATGCCACTGAGAATCTGGAGGTCTCCACCCTCTTCTCCTTATTCCCTTCTGCCTTTCAGGTAAGGATCTAAAGACTGCTTTGCTATTTCTCACATCTGTGGTTTTTGTCATGCTCTCTCCTCTGCCTGAAATTCCCCCATTCCATACACATACTTCATCTGGTTTCCCCCTACTCTTTAAGATTCAGTTTAGTGTCACCTCCTCCAGGAAGCTCCCTTTGCTCACTCAACTATGAGTCATGTGCCCCTTCTTGGGCTTCCATAATATCTTCTAAATGCTGAACTCCTGCACTGTCCCCATTGTACTCACATCTGTTCAAGAAAAAAAAATCTGTTCATGACTCTGTCTTCCTCATTATTATGCACAAAACCAAGATAGTTTTATTCATTTTTATATCTCCAAGATCCAGGGAAATACTTGTCCCTTAGTGTGCCTTCAACAGAGGCTTACTGAAAGAATGAAAAGATGAGATCATCTTTTATATTTCACTTTTTTATATTAAGGGTTAACACATTTAGTGTTTTTCTGAACTATTAGATGTACAAGCTGACGATAAAGGGTGTTTAGTATTATTCTTAGGACATAAGTTATAAATTCTACAGAACACTTATTTTCATGGAAAAAAATGTTTGGAGCAATCTCTTAGTATCTTAGTATCTTCTTCCACTTCTTTTCCTGATGCTTTTTAGAAACTCTTATATGAACTTTCCACATATCTTTTTAAGGCCTGGGTCAGTCTCCACACAGGCTGCCTTGATTCTGCAACATTCACAAATTGGAAGACATTTTTTGAGTTTTAAAGAATGTTCTCTAGATCTCTACAGAGCTTTCATTTTAAGACAGTTACGCTCAATGACTGAGAGTTTGGAATTTAATTATTATTCCATTCATTTAACTATACCAGTAAATGGTGATAGAATTCAGAATTCTGAGCAACAATAAGGTGGAATTTTAAAGAAACACTTGAAATCCTTGACAGCTGAAGCAGGGACATTTAAAATACACATGACAGGGAACCAATTTCTGAAATGTTCTCTTTACAATCTTCTCCAAAGAGATGTGCTTGGAAATGACTCCTTTCTCCAGGGGAGAAAATACAATCTGCTCCTCTTTTCCTATTGCTGTCATTAATAAACGACCAAGTCTTACAGATTTTTTTCCTCCCAGTGTGTCTTATAACCATCCCAGGTATTTTAACTGCAGCAGCCTTATGAATGTTCTACCACTTCTTACCATATCTTATGTAGTGATTCTTTAGTGTTGAAATATTTTTCAAAAACTGGAAGCAGTGGCGTGCTAGTAAATGTATCACAACTGGCTCTTTGAGGAAAGAAGCTGTTTGCAGCACTTGCCAATTTCCATGGTGTAAATACTCCCACCAAGGCAGATTTCAAGCTATCAACTTGATGTCACAGAATGACGAGTTGGAGAGAGGTACGTACATTCAGCTTTCACGAGCCAGTGCAAGCTGCTACAGGTCCGCTCTAGCACACCACTGTCTGGAAGATTAATTTTTCTCAAGCACCATTTAAGTCAGGCTACTCTCAAATTCAGGAATCTACCTGGAACTCTAATGCTGATTGTGGAAACTGCAAATATGGTCTGTTCACATTTCTCTATCACAAGTACTATGCTAGGCCACTTGACTGAAGATGCATTAGCCATTTAAATGATCACCCTGCTTCCACTCTGGCCCTAAAATTCTTCTCTACACAGCACCCAAACTGATCTTTAAAACTCCTAATTTGATTATGTCACCTGCAGGGAGGCAGTGTTGTGCCATACCAGGGACCCTGCTGGCTGTATTCTGTGAAGTTTATTCAGCCCCAGCTGTACAATCAGCCTTACTCAGCACCTCTGGGCCATGCTTAAAATCCTTGGTGGTTTTTCATTACCCTCTGGGATTTGTATAATATTTGTATTTGTGTAATGGTTGGTGTAACATGGCCTCTGAGCGTCCATCTGATCTGACCTAAGTCCCCTCTCAATCCAGCTCCATCTATTTTGTTCTAGCACATCAGGCCCTTCCCAGGTCACCACCTGTAACTCTCCTCTCCTTGATCTTCCCATGGAAATCCCTTTATCTGAAGTCTCTGCTCACAAGACACTTTATTAGAGAGGCCTTCCTTGAAGCCCTAATCTACATTAAGTCTCTTCAATTAGTCTCCTTTTTCTTCTAGACAAAGACTATTAAAAAATGAATAATATTTTTTTATTTTCATAAGAGAAGGCTTTGTACTTTACTGCCATTAATTCTCACATTTAAGTTAAAATGAATGCAGGGGTGCCCAGCTGGCTCAGTCAATGGAGTCTGTGACTCTTGATCTCGGGGTTGTGAGTTCAAGCCCCATGTTTAGTGTAGAGATTACTCAAAAATAAAATCTTTTAAAATAAAATAAAATACAATCTAGGATTTTATTTTTCTATTAGTCTCTTTCATGACACCATATTCTTTCCCTTCAAGGCACTAGAGTGGGTACTGTCAGTATGAGTTTTTTGGTGTCAATGGCAGTTTTATGCCCAAAAGAGATTATATATGATTAGTTTGGTTTTAAAAATTAATACTCCCCTTAAGGTTATAAGATCAAAAATCTATTCATCCATAAGCTGCTAAATTCAAAATAAAAATGGTATCATTCTATTTATAAATAAACAAGACTTTTAACATTCCCCTTTATTAAAAATATTTTTTTTTATAGCTGACACACAATGTTACATTAGTTTCAGGTGTACAACTTAGTGATTCGACAAGGTTATACATTATTAACATTCACTTTTAAGAGGGCCTTGGTTAATGTGTAAGCCCATTTACAAACTTAATTTTAGTTTCTCAAACATTTAAATTACATTTATAAATTTAATGTGTTTTTACTTCAAGACATTCAATGCCTAACAAAAATACCTTAAGTAACTGTAATATATTAAACACATAGATATGGTGAATATTAGGTTCTCTTAAACATTCCAGTGCTGTCTTTAAATTTAATAAAATTTTCTTATTAATTGAACTTAAAATTACAGGTCTAATCAATTGTTCAATTATATAGTATAATTTGAAACCACAAGGCAATTGTGTTTGATTCGTTAATATACTAAATTCTCTAAAACATAACAAGTATTCCAAATAGTTAAGCATACCCATTATTCCTCTACTTACTAAATACAGTAGGTTTGAATTAACCAGTTATCATCACTTACTCCATTATCTTTAGTCTCTATTCTAAATCTTCCTGGAATTAAAATGGACAGATGAAGCAGACAATTACACTATACCAAACAATTTAGGGTTATCTTTCGAGGAGGAGGGCACTGAAGATACACATTGACCCATGATTTGGCTGGAACTCAGGATTTTGTGTTCTCCCAACATACTAAGCCCTATCTGTGTTCATGGTAACAGGGATTCCATAGCGAGCAAGGGTCCCATGTCCACGTCTATAATTCTAGTCAAATTTGAATCTAAAACCCCTCAATCGGTTGTTTCACTTTATGACTGGATTCATTTAATCTCTTAAATTGTCTTCTAAATTAAATTATTTCTAAATTCTTATTCTTCCTAGCTGGCCAGGCTCAGCTCTTTTTGATATTTATTTTTTATTTTTTTTAAAGATTTTATTTATTTATTTGACAGAGAGAGACACAGTGAGAGAGGGAACACAAGCAGGGGGAGTGGGAGAGGGAGAAGCAGGCTTCCCGCCGAGCAGGGAGCCTGACGCGGAGCTCGATCCCAGGACCCTGGGATCATGACCTGAGCTGAAGTCAGACGCCCAATGACTGAGCCACCCAGGCGCCCCCCGGAACACCTCTATTTAGTGACAGGGATGGATCTCAATCTACAAACTCAGGTATACAAAAACTCATACTTTTTTTTTTTTTTTTTTTACATAACTCACCTTAATCAGTAATTTGACTCTCCATCCAACCAGGAATTGAAAACAATACTCAAAACAGTCAGTTCTCACCCCTCCTTTTCTTCCTGGGGTTTTATCTAGGTTCCAGGGAGCTTATTGAGTGCCATGACATTAGGGGAGAAGAATCTGGTCTCTGACAGCCATCCATTCAAGCTAATATCTGCTGTGAAGTCCTTCATCCCTTCAGTTTCACAGGAACAGTCTACACTGGCCTCTGCTGTCACCTCCTGGCTCCTGTCCAGAGGGCCCTCCAGGCACTGCTCTGCCTTGCTCCTCCCAAATACCCCATAGGCCTGAGACATTCTATTCTGCTGCTCCTGCACCATGCTAAGCTATGGAAAATTCTTTGAAGCCTTCTAACACCCAATGTGTGATGTGATAAATAAAATATATATATATATATATTATATGTGTGTGTGTATATATATATATATATATATATATATATATATATATATTTGGTCTTTGTTTCTGGTTCCTGGCACAGTGCTCCTAAAACTCTAGAAATTTCCTGATAGTAGTTAGTGTCTTTTGTCATTCCACCTCTTTCCACCATACCCGAATTTATTCTAATGAGATGATTCCTGACCTTTAGATAGCTTCAGGGTGGGGGCTGGTTACCAGAGGAACCAACCACATGATTAGAAGGTTGGAACTTTCTGCCCCAGTCCCAGGCCTGATCAGAGGAGAGGGGCTGGAGATTTGAGTTCAATCACCAATGGCCAATGATTTAATCAATCATGTCTCATCATTAAACTTCAGTAAAATCTCTAGAACAACAACGTTTGAGGATCTTCCGGGTTGGTAAGCATGTCGTTGTACTGGCAGGGTGGTGTGCCTGGAAAGGACATAGAAGCTCCTTGCCCTATGCATCTCTTTCATTTAGCTGTTTCTGAGTTACATCCCTTACAATAAAACTGTAATGGCAAGTATACAGTAATTCCTCCCTTATCTGTCATTTTACTTTATGTAGCTTCAGTTAGTTACCCATGGTCAACCATGGGTAGTCTGAAAGCAGATGGTCCTCCTTCTGATAGTAGCCTAATGCTACATCACAATGCCTATGTCCTTTACCTCACTTCATCTCATCACATAGGCATTTTATCATCTCACACGATCACAAGAAGAATGGTGAGTACAGTGCAATAAGATATTTTGAGAAAGAAACCACATTTATATCTTTTTTTAACAGTATATTGTTATAGTTGTTCTATTTTATTATTGTTCTTGCTAATTTCCTACTGTGCCTAATTTATAAATCAAACTTTATCAGAGGTATGTATGTATAGGAAAAACATAGTATATATAGGGTTCAGTGCTCTCTGGTTTCAGGCTTCCACTGGGGGTCTTGGAATGTATCCCTCTTGGATAAGGGGAACTACCGTAGCACTTTCCTGAGTTCCTTGAGTCATTCCAGTGAATTATCAAATCTGAGTGTGGAGGGGTCATGAGAACTCCCAAAGGAGTAGTCAGCTGGGCAGGTGAAAGTAGCTTGGGGACCCCATTTGTGGCAGGTGTGTGAAGTAGAGGCATTTTTGTGGGACTGAGCTCTCAACTTGTGGGTCTGGCTAACTCTAGGTAGTTCATATCAAACTTGAATTGGATTGTTGGATGCCCTGTGCGTATCAAAGAATTAGAGAATTAGTTGTCAGAAAATGACAGAGTTGCTGTCAACAAAACAATGCTATGCTTCTTTGGAATATTACTCCTCTTTAGATCACTTTGCTTTTCTGCACCAAGGGGAAGCACAGGCGATTCTGTGAGGCTTCAAAGGTGAAGTGCTTAGACTATTACAAAGCCATTTCTTCTCTGAGGTTGGTCAACTTGTTGAGAAAGGGAGCACTGTTCTCCTCTGCTGTCATGTGCCACAAACCTATCTTGGATTTCTGTCACTCACTGGAGCATGGCATGGGCAATGAGATAGGATAGAGGCTCCCTTTTCCAGACATGCAACAGCACCTAAGCTCTAATCATTTCCCTTCTGACACTCCTCTCCTTCAACCTTTGGAAATGTCTCTAGTCTGTAGACCCAGAAGGCTTTCTGACTCATCAAGTATTTTCCTAAATCACTATTCATCCCAGAGTTATGTTCCTGCCTTCTGAAGCCTAGATTCTGAAACTCAAGAGCTAGGACAAGATTCCTGTTAGTTATGTATTGGATTCCACTGTGTCATACCTTTTCTGAGTCATTACATACAGAATACTGAGCTGAATGAATGGGTAAGGGCCAAAGGGAAACCGATAGTGCTAGGGATAAAAACCACATTGATTACTGTTATAAAAATACTAGCTCAGTGCACACTTTGGTAGTTGGGCAATTCCAAAAGTTCACGGAATATTAATACTTGATATGTCTTCCATTAGATTATAAACACCATGAGGGCGGAGATCATGTCTCTGTTGTTTATTATTGTATTAAAAAGTACCTAGCACACAGTAGAAACTCAATAAATATTTGTTGAAGGCATAAATAAACTTAAACCCGTGAGGTTGATATTCAATATGTTTAACCAAATGATGATAACTCCTTGCTTTGATAAGCTAATTTTACTTCTGTACTAACCAACTTTCTATGTCACCTGAGGTAGTATAGTTATAGCCTCTCTTTGTCACTTATTCAAGACTACCATCACTTTTTTGAATATTTTGTTTTCCTTGCTAAAAAATGATCTCTCCTCTCTAATAGTTAATCATCTTTTCTCCTTTCAAACTATGCCTTAAGACCTCCAAAGAACCTTCTGTGATTGACCTTACTTATCTATTCACTCAGTTTCAATCATTCCTCCTTTTAAAATATATATATTAAACAGTTACTATGTATTAGACACCATTTGGGGCATTGGAGACAGAAATATAAATAAGATGGAGAAAGTCTTTGTTCAAATAGCCAAATACATAATTAAGGTGTTTCCAAATAGTAGTGAAGGCTTTTATTTTTTATTTTTATTTTTTTAAAGATTTTATTTTTATTTATTTTACAGGGAGAGACACAGTGAGGGAGGGAACACAAGCAGGGAAGTGGGAGAGGGAGAAGCAGGCTCCCCACTGAGCAGGGAGCCCGATGTGGGGCTCGATCCCAGGACCCTGGGATCATGACCTGAGCCAAAGGCAGACGCTTAACGACTGAGCCACCCAGGCGCCCCAGTAGTGAAGGCTTTTAAAACAGAAATATAGGATGGTGTGTTAGAAAGTGACTGGGGCACAACGTTAGGTCAGGATTTAGGAAAGAACTTTTTGAGGAGATGATGTTTGGGCTGATGGGAAGAAGATGTGAGGGTGGAGCACTTTCAAGAGCATTTCTGGCATGAAGATGAACAGGTACAGAGTGCCTGGTACAGACATAAAGTACTCCTGGGAAAGCAGGGGTAAAATCATGACTGGAACTGCGTGAGCAAGAAAGAGAGTGGTAGGAGTCAGGGTAGAGGTGGGCAGTGCCCGATCAAGCAGGGACTTGTAGGCTAAGAACAGGAGTGTGCCTTTTAGTTTGAATGTAAGCGGGCATGGTGTGGTCTGATTTATGTTTCAAAAAAACTCATTTGGCTCTTGGGTTGGAAGCAGAAAGACCAGGTAGAAAGTAGTTGCAGTCACTCGAGAGATGGAACTAGGGTGGTAGTGAAAATGGAGCAGACAGATTGGGGGTCTATTCTAGAGGTAAAGCTAATAGGCTTCTTTAGATTTGTTGGGGGTGGGAACGGAGGCTAGGATGGATGTGGAAAGAACAAAATAAAATTTAATTTCTAGATTTCTTTTTTCATTTAAGCAACTGGGTGTTGGTGCTATATATTAAGATATGAAAACAGGGAAAGAAAGATTAAGATGGGAATGGGGGTGTGTGTCAGACATTCTATTTAGTTCATGCCTAAGATGCCTATTAGACATGTAGGTGCAGATGTCAAGTTTGAAGTTGAATGTATGAGCCTGGAGCCCAGTGGAAAGCTAGAGTATGTAGTGGTCAGGAGAAGAGGCTCTGGACCCAGCTTACCCAGGTTCAAATCCTGGCTCCTCTATGTGGGCTTGGACAATTTATTTAACCTCCTCGTGCTTCACTTCATTCATGGGAGATAAAAATAATATCCCATAAACTTCTTGTAAGGATTAAATGAATTAATACACAATTAATTACAAGCTTACAGTCGGGTCTGGCAAATAGTAAGTATCCAATAAGTGTTAACTACTATTATCAATATGGTTACAGGTAAGGGCTGGAACATAAATTTGGGAGTCATCAGTGGAAATTTAAAACTGTGGGATTAGATGATATCTCTTCAGGAGACAGTGTATTTAGAGAAGGCAAGGGGCCCTGGGCCAGGTCTTAGTTCCCTACACCATTTAGAGCTGAGGTAGGGGAAGCAAAGTAGCCCCAGAAGGAGAATGGGGAGGAGTAGCCAGGAGAAAGGAGGAAAACCAGCAGTGTGCAGTCACAGAAGTTATACTGAGTTGAATAGTGTCACCCCCATTCATGTCCATCTGGAATCTCAGAATGTGACCATATTTGGAAATATGGTTTCTATATATGCAATTAGTTAATTCAGATTAGGTCATATTGGCTAATGGGATAATGGTGGCCTCTGAATCAAAAAAACGACTGATATTCTTATAAGAAGGCCATGTGTGACAGAGGCAGAGATTGGAGTGATGAGTAAGTCGAGGAATGCCTAGGATTTCTGGGAGCCACCAGAAGCTGGAAGAGGTGAGGAGTGGTTCTTCCCTGGAGACTTCAGAGGGAACACGGCCCTGCTGATACCTTGATTTTGGACCCCAAGTCTCCAGAACTGTAAGAGAATAATTTTCTCTGGTTTTTAGCCTCCCAATTTGTGGAACTTTGTTACAGCAGCCCTAGGAATCCACTGCAGAAATCAAGAACTGGAAATGTTTTAGAAGATGGCAGACTCTCTGGAATGTTATTGGTAGTAGGAGTGAATAAAATGAGGACTGGCCAGGGACCATTGGAACTGCTGTTGAGGAAGTCTTTGATGACCTTGCTAAGAATGGCTTCAGTGAGGTATTTATGGTGGACTTCCAAGTGGAGTAGGTTGAGGGGCAAATGGATGGTGAGGAAGTTGAGACAGTATCTATAGACAACTCAGAAAATATTCGCACTGAAATGGGAGTGATGGTTTCAGGACATGAAGTTAAGGGAGGGATTTATTTTAAAGATTGCCATCCTAAGCATGTTTGTATGCTAGTGGCAGTAATACATGAGAAAAGGAAGAGAAGTTGATGGTACAGGGAAAAGGGGAATTATTGCAGGTTCTAAGTCCTTGAGACAGCAAGAGAGGCTGTGATCCAGATGGCTAGGGGAGGATGACGTGACCTTTGAAAGGAGCAGGGAACCCTCTCCCACAGAGGAGAAGAAAGGCCTAGAATATCACCACAAAGGCTGGTAGATCATAGTAGAAAGACGAGGAATTTGATTGACTGCATCCATCTTTTTTTTTTTTTTAAGATTTTATTTTGACAGAGAGAGAGAGAGAGTACAAGCAGGGGGAGCGGCAGGCAGAGGGAGAGGGAGAAGCAGGCTTCCCACTCAGCAGGGAGGCTGTTGCGGGGCTTGATCCCAGGACCCTGGGATCATGACCTGAGCCGAAGGCAGCTGCTTAACCATCTGAGCCACCCAAGTGCCCCTGCACCCATTGTCTTAGCTACTCACTCAGCTGAAAGTGAGTGGAGGAGAGTGGGTGGTGTCAGAGGTTTGAGAAGAAAGCAGAGTGAGCCACTCTTGGGAGTCGAGAACAATCTTACCAGGACAATGCAGTGCTGAAGGCTAAGCTTTGAGATTCATGGTTGCTCGTATGGTTTATCCAGCAATATCAGCCTCCCAGGTGCAGGTGCCAAGCAGATGGTGGGGAAGAAAGTTAAAAACATTTATAAGTGAGAAATTTAAATGATACACTGTAGAGTCTATGCTGGGTAAAGAGAGATGTAAGGACATAAGAATGGTATGTAAAGAGTTGGTAAGGTCAGTGGATTGGAAGCTTGAGGCTGAGAAGAACACATGAGTATATATAAAAAAGAATCACAATATTTGTAGGAGTGATCGGAGAGAAAGATGCTCAAAATTGAGGGTTTGGAAATTGATATTAATGGCAGTTTAAGTTGTAACTATGAGAGAAAATGGGAGGGAGGAAAAGATCATTTAAGTGAGAGGGTTAAAGGAGGAGATTAGGAAGGGGAGAATAAGAAACAGCTGCTTAACAGGCATTGGGTTCCATTTTGGGGCAATGAAAATGTTTTAGACCTAGATAGAGGTTTGCACAACATTGGGAATATACTAAATCCACTCAATCGTTCAAGTTTTTAAAATGGCTAATTTGATGTTATGTGAATTTATCACAATAAAAAAAAAGAAAAAGAAAAAACCCCACATAGATTATCTATATTGAAGTCACCAAGAATAAGGACACATTTAATGCTACAAAAATTCTATGAAGTGAACAGGGTAATTATCTTCATCCTAAAAATGAAGGAACTGAATATGTTGAGTAACTTGCCCAGTGTCACACAACTAGTCAAGAGTAAAGCTTAAATTGAACTGGAGTTTGAGTTTTAGACTCTGAGATGTAGAGGAGCCTGGGTGGCTTAGTCAGAAGCATCTGACTCTTGGTTTTGGCTCAAGTCATGATCTAGGGGGTCCTGGGATCAAGCTTTGTGCATCAGACTCCACACTGAGTGCACAGTCTGTTTGTCCCTCTCCCTCTTCCTCTGCTTCTCCACCTGCTCGTGCTCTCTCTTTCAAATAAATGAATAAAAATCTTTAAAAAAAAAACTTAAAAATAGACTCAGAGATATGACTCTGTGAACAAACTCGTTACTTCTGTTATGGTTAGTCTGGTAAGAAGCAGGGTACAGTGTGATAATTCATGTGAACCACCTAGTACAGAGCCAAGAACACAGTAAGTGCCCAATAACTATTAAACTCTCCTGCGCAAACTCCTCAGTATTGCTTCATTTGCTGTTAAAAGTCCAGACTTCATAGCATGGCATGGAAAGTCTTTCCCCAGCTCCTAAATAGATCCCAGTTTACTTCATCTCTCCCTCCATTCCCTCTGTAAATCTTCAATCTGGTCATAATTGTATTGCTTTTCATTTCTTGCATGTACTTTACACTCTGGGGGGTATCTGATTTTGTTACCCAGTAGCCCTTAACATTTTTATTCAGTAAATTTATCTTCCCTGCCCTCCAATGCAAGGCAGAGTCCAAGACTAATTAATTAATGGGCAGTCCTACTCACCTTAAGTTACAAACCACAGTTTTGATTTGGTAATTAGAATGTGTCCAGTCAAGAGATTAATTTAATGCTTCAATCTCCCTTCAAACAGTGAGAGTTCTCTCCATATGTGAAGTGGAGGACTTCTGCTCTGTTCCCACTTCCCTCTTTCCTATGTACCAGCAGCTGCATCAGACCCCACCTGGGTGGAAGCTGCCCAAAGCAGGACAGGTCAGGGATGGGTGAATTCATACTTATTTGGTGGCCTTCAACTTCTCTGGATCTGGCAGATGGCTAAACTTCAATCTTTCTCTCCTGGTGCCTGGTGTACATTCTTTTTTTTTTTTTTTTTTTTTTTTAATAGAAGTTGATTGAGAAGGATATATGGATAATATACCAGAAAGTGACATATTGATGAGAGAGGACCCATAATGTAACTGACCTGCTAATGGCTCTAGGATGCTAGTCCATGCAGTGACTTAGAAGGGGGACCTGCTTGCAAGACTGCTTGGGCTGCTTCCACAGTGGTTACTAGTTATTTTGTAGAATCTGAACCATCAGCACCAGACTGCTACTGGCATATCAACTAGGAGAAGCTAACTCGCTTTTTATAATTGATCAACTAAGGCAAGACGCTGGTGACTCTCCATGGGTTGTTTGAAGATTCTTATAGTATCAGTGACCTGGGTGGATGCATCTCTATTCTATGTGGTCACATGTGACCCTTGGAATTGGGTTTTTATCTCCATCCAACTTCTTACTATCAGTTCCCTCTGCCCTTCTATTTAGTCCTATTGTATAGGACTCCAGGAGACTGGGGCCAGCCTTGTTTCCCATGTGGTGCACATCTGCCCCATGGGAAACACCCACACACCTCTTGCTTCCTTTGACAGACTCTAGCAATGATCATCTGTCCCAAGATAGCCACAGGTTGCTTTCACTCTCTCAGGTGTGCAGCAGGCACCAGCCCTTTGCAGGGAACACATTTCAAACTCTGTGAATGGTCCCATGGAAGATCTCAGCACCATTAGACCAGAGGAGGAGGCAGTGTCCCCCATGATGTCTCCTTTGCTTGGCAGTACTGACACCAACAGCTCTCTCCAAAGAAACCTTTCTCAAATCCTCTCTCTGCTCACACTTTTACACCATTTAATAAACTTGTCTGGCTAAATGGGTCCAGGAATCTTGAAACTAGCTTGCTCACATTCCTTTTGTAAATTATGCCCACAGGAGAATTTGCTTCACACCCATGCTGACATCTGATTGTATTGTTTTGGCACCTCACTTGACACTGAGTTAGGAACTGTCCCATGCTAACACCCTGAAATGTGTATGTGATATGTGTGCTCTTCCCCTTTGTGCCTCACTCTTTACTCACCAGTTGATTCCTATCTATTTTTCAACACTTAGAATGCCTTTCCCTTCCTTCCATCCCATGACCCCAAAGAATGGGCAAATCCATGCCATTTGTATTTCCATGGTAACTTTTGCCCACCTTAGCATAACCAATCCATTTCACTTTATATTAAAACCATTTATGTGTCTGTCCCCAAGCCCAAGAGATGGGAAGTTCTTGGGGACAGGGACTCTTGAGATTTACTGTTACATATCCAAAGATTAACATAAAATGTAAATTACCATTAGCAGTAGCATCAAAAAACATAAAATATCTAGGAATTAATATAATAAAAAGTAATGTAAGACCTCCATGTTGAAAACTAAAAATCTCAACTAGATCTTAGGAAACTTGACAAGCCAAAATTCTAAATTTGATTCCAAAATTGATAAGGAAATGCAAAGAGCCTCTTCTTTCTCTTGAAGAAAACAAAAGAAAACAAAGAAACTCAAGGGAAAGGACTTGCTTTACCACTTATCAAGACTTCTTTAGCTACAGTAATTGAAACAGTTTGGTATCCACACAGGATAGGCAGATGAACCAGTGGGATGGAATACTAAATTCAGAAACAGACCTACTCAAATATACACACCTGACTTGGGATGGCACTGTGGAGCAGGCGGGAAACAGGCTTAAAAGAAGCATTCAACATTAAAAACAAAAACAAAAACATTAAATTAAGAATTTATGCTCATTAAAAACACAATTTAAAGAAAGAAAGGGAAGATATGGAATAAGATTTTTGCAGTGTATATATTTGACAAAGGGCTTGTATTTGGAATATAAAGGATTATAAAACAAAAAGCAAAAGACAACCTAGGAAAAAATTGGGCAAGAGACTTGAACAATTCACAAAAGAGGAAGTCTGAAAGGCCAGTAAACATATGAAAATGTAGTCAACCTCATGAACAGTTGGGGAAATGTAAGTTTAAAACCCCACTAGAGTGTTTAAAATTTACTAGACTGACAATATCAACTGTAGGCCAGAATATAGAGCAATAGGCACTCTGAGGGATTGCTGTTGGGATTGTAAATTGGTGTAAACACCTCAGAAGACAATTTGGAGTCATCTAAGAAAGTTGAATACCTGTAGACTATGGCCCAGCAATGCTCTTCTAAAGAAATGTGTGCCCATGTGCACTGGGAGACAAGTGCAAAAATGTTGATAGCAGTGTAATTTGTAGTAGCCCCAAACTGGAATTTGGGTGTTCATGAACCTAAATGTTCCTATCTAGCAGAATGAATAAATAATGTTCTCTGCATGTGACACAATTCTATACTACAATGAAAATGACTGAACTACAGTTTCACACAAGAATACAATTGACTCTCAAACACAATGTGTTTTTTTTTTAAGATTTTATTTATTTATTTATTTGAGAAAGTGAGAATGAGATAGAGAGCACATGAGAGGTGGGAGGGTCAGAGGGAGAAGCAGACTCCCTGCTGAGCAGGGAGCCTGATGTGGGACTCGATCCCAGGACTCCAGGATCATGACCTGAGCCGAAGGCAGTTGCCAAACCAACTGAGCCACCCAGGCGCCCTCTCAAACACAATGTTAAGTGGAAAAAACTGGTCACCAAAGAATACATACTGTATGATTCCATGTATATAAAATGCAAGTACAGGCAAAACTAAACAGCATTTAGAGATTCATACTTAGGTGGTTAAACAAAGAAAAGGAAGTGACTATATTAAAGTCAGAAAAATGGTTACCTCTGTGGTAAGATAGTTGTGATGGGAAAGAGTATGTGGGGATTTTCTGGGGTATTAGCAAGCTTCTATTTCTGGAGAGTGGTTAAATAGTTGTGTTTTATAATAATTTGTTAACTTATACAACTTCGTTTCTACTTATCATAATTATTTTTTTAAGTTACATCCTATGTTTATAAAAGCATATTACTCCAACAAATTAAAAGGATTGAATGCCTTAGGATTCTTTTAACTGCAAATAACAGAAAACACAACCCAAACTGGCTTCACAAGAACAGGTAATTTATTGGCTAATATAGTTAACAAACAGGAGATGGACATGCTGGCTTCAGATGAGGGTTAGAACAGGACTCAGACACCGTGACCAGGTCTTGGTTTCTTTTTAAGTTCTTTTACCTGCTTTGAGACATTTTCAGGTTCTTACCTTTTGGATCCAAGATGACTGCCTGTGGTCCCTAAAATTATAGGATTCCTTTTTTAGATCTAGCAGGGTAGAGAAACTTTTTTCTCTCAATAATTTAGTCAGAAGCTCTGGTGTTGAGTCTTGCCCTGATTGACTCAGGTCATGGGTCCTTCCCTGGACTAATCACTATGGGAGATAGGATAAACTGATTAATCCAACAATAGACTACATGGCTAGAATGTTCAAGATGGTATTAAAAAGAATAATAGATACTGGGGATGCAACTAACAGGTGTCTATGACAATCAATAGCCATTCTACTTAGCTGAATATCATCATGCTTGAAAAGCAACACACAATTTTGTATTATTACCCATCTCAGTCTCCATCAGAATCAATACAGAGAAAGTGACTGGGTAGGATAGAGGTACAACAGCAGAGCTTAAGTCTGAAAACAATGGCAACAATACATTTTTTGCTCTGCTGCTATTAGAGATTCAAAACAGTCACAAGCACTCAGATTGGTTAAAAGGAAAGCTGGCTCGTAAGGCCTAACAACTAAGGTAATGAGTTGAAACTTGATTGGATCTTGGTTAGGAAAAAAGGTAACTGTAAAAGGTATTTCAGGGAGAGCTGTGGTAGTTAAATGGTAAAAAGTAGTAGTGAATTAGTAAAAGATTAGGGAATTCTAATTCATTTTCTTAGGTGTGGTAAGGTCATTTGGTAATAGTGGAGAAAGCTGTTATTTTTAGAAGAGGCAGGCTGGAGTATTAAGGGGTGCAGTGTGATAATGTCTGCAACTTACTCTCAAATAGCTTAACACACAACACACACATATAGACAAAGCAAATATTTAAAACTTTAACAATTGTAGAATCTAGATCGTGAGTATATGAGTCATGACTGCAATTTTAAATTTGCAGTTTGAAACTCTTCAAGATAAAACGTTGGGGAAATAAAAAAATGTGGGAAAATCTGAAAAATTCAAACCAAACAAATATAGGACTTGTTTCTATATTTTTTCTTTAGGTCTACAAGAGGCAGAAAAAGATAAATTTAATATGTTATTAAAACAGTATAAGTTCTATTGCTTTTCCTTTATTTTAATTTTTTTTTAAATTTTAACAGAGAGAGACAGTGAGAGAGGGAACACAAGCAGGGAGAATGGGAGAGGGAGAAGGAGGCTTCCCGCCGAGCAGGGAGCCCGATGTAGGACTCGATCCCGGAACCCTGGGATCATGACCTGAGCCGAAGGCAGACGCTTAATGACTGAGCCACCCAGGGGCCCAGTTGTATTGCTTTTACAATTATCCATGAAAAATATTTATTCAGCACCAACTATGTGTATGCATTTCTTACTGTTAATAGGGAGTTATAATTTTATCTCTATCTGATTTTATTACAGAATAAATGTTGCCAACCAGATACCAAAGACCGAGGGAGCCACTAATAACATATACTGATAACTTATACTGAGGGCTTATTTTGTACTGTAACTTTGTTATGTTATTTTATTTTTTATTATAATCCTGTGAAATAGAAACTGTCATTATCCCTGTTTTACAGATGACACATGGAGATGTTTGTAAATTATGAACACTTGGCACAGGGTCCCATATCTAACAGGTAGGGGTATCTGAATCTAAGAGTAAATCTCTCCTTATACGCTGCTGGTGGGAATGTAAAATGAAGCAGCCACTTTGGAAAACAGTCTGGCAGTTCCTCAAAAAGTTAAACACAGAGTTACCATATGACCAGGTAATTCAATTCTACTTCTAAGTATATACCCAAGACAAATGAAAACATGTGTCTACACAGAAACTTGTATATGAATGTTTATAGCAGCACTGTTCCTAAGAGCTAAAATGTGGCAATCACCTAAATGTCTATCAACTGATGAATGGCTAGACAAAATGTGATATAGCCATACAAAGGAATGTTATTTGGCAGTAAAAAGAAATCAAATAATTATACATGCTACAACATGGATGGACTTTGAAAACATGTTGCTAAGGGAAATAAGGCAGACACAAAAGATCACATCTTGTATGACTTAATTTATATGAGATGTCTAGAAGAGGCAAATCTGTAAGACACAGAAGGATTAGTAGGTGCCTCCGGCTGGAGAGAAAGAGGGTTACTGCTAAGGGATACAGGGGTTTTTCATTTTGTTTGTTTTTTGTTTTTTTTCGAAGGGAGGTGGGGATGTAAATGTTCTAAAATTGATTGTGATGGTCACACAATTCTGTGAATCTATTAAAAACCATTGAAGTGTACACTTTAAAAGTGTATTGTATGGTATGTGAATTATATCTCAATTATATCTCAAAAAGAGTTAATTTCCCCTTTACTGAACCATGTTGCTGAAGAAAACTAGTTTTCCTCTTAGAACTGACTTTCAAAATCAAACCATGAGGGTAGTCAGGTTGAATGAAATTTTTATATATCATTTTGACTCTTCTATTCAAGAAAGTTAACTAATTTTGGAATTACACAGAGAAAACCTCAAAGTGCCTGTAGGAAGAAAGTGTGTGAATAAATGAATACATGATAAGTCTCCTTTCCCCCATATTTCCAGTGTTGGCTATCTGAGTTTTTTGGATTTGGGCCCCATTATATGAAGTCTGTTATATGAGCTCTTATCTCTGGATCTAGAAGGCCTAGTGAATTGGCTGTCAATTATCTGCAGATTTGCAACAGAGGACAATTTCTGTGGGATTATTAGCAGTAGTTGGTTTCATAAGGCATTCAGGGATTAGTCTTTTGGAATGGCTAGGGCTCTAACAAACATGCACTCTTCCAAACTTTATGCTGACTTCCTCCTCAATGTTGGATACATTTAATGAACAGGAAGATAACCTTTGGAATCCTGAATGGTCTCCCATTCCACAGTCATAAACATTCCAGTTCTTTACTTATGACCCTGAAGCTAATTCCTTTCATGGCGAGGTTGTGGCATTTGGGCGTTTTCTTAAGCCTGGCTCCAGGTACTTAACAATAAGTTTTGCTCCTGACCTTGGCTGTTTTGGGTGAGTTTGGGTGCCTCTAGAAAGTACTTTCTACACTGTGACTGCTTTTTATTTGAGCAATCTTCTCTACAGCCCCACCCGCAGTCTTTCTCTCTGCTTTTTGTCTTTTTAGTTTGATTTGGTTACCTGTATCTGGCAATATGGAGCTTTCTCGAAACTGGATTAGCAGCAATATAATAGCAGTAACCCTTTCATTACCAGAGTAATTTTCTTTGCTTGTTTTGAACTTTAGCATTTATAGGCAGCTGCTGTAAAATTCAAAGGTGAAAAAGACATGTGACTTTTTCCTGCCTTTACAAGTCCGGAGTACTTACTAGTGAGGGTTATATGACTTTGAAGCCATTTTTTTTTCCCCTTTAAAAAAGGAAATGTGAGAACTGAGGTGACCTTTTCCTGCATTTAAACAAAACACACAAATCCGGTAACAATACTAAAGGAGTATTTTCAAGTTCTGCAATTCACCCTAAAAGAAGAAATAAATCCAGTTAGAATTTAAGGTTATGTAGATTTTGACTTCTTTGTAATCTGTTTCTGGCCTTACATTTTCTTGCCTGAGTCAGTAGTAAGTTGTTAAAATGGGGAGGAAACCAAGGAATAAGGCTTTGCTATCTTGGGCAGTTTTCTATTCTAGTCATTAGTCATATGGCCTCTGTAATTTCTTACTTACCAGGCTATATATATAAAGAGACTCATAAATTGCCTCTCTAGGATGTAGCAGGTTTGATTATTCTAAAGTAGTCTAAGGCACCAGGATGAAAGGTTGTCTATGGAGAGTTAGGAACACACTTCCCAGAAATTTTTAAAACTTCATTTTTTTTCTTTTTTATTTATTTTTTAAAGATTTTTTTAAATTTTATTTATTTATTCATGAGAGACAGAGAGAGAGAGAGGTAGAGGGAGAAGCAGGCTCCCAAGGAGCAGGGAGCCCGATGCGGGACTCGATACCAGGACCCTGGGATCATGACCTGAGCTGAAGGCAGACGCTTAACCATCTGAGCCACCCAGGCGCCCTAAAGCTTCATTTCTATAGAGCTATCAAACTGGTGGAAGGGAAGTTCCTCTGAATCTGATTGATGCCTCCAGGAATTACATTGCTAAATGCAGAGCTTACTTTACAATTTTAGCAAGATACAAAGGTTGTGAGGAATTGGAGTCTCACCATTTAAAATACAGAGGACAGAGACTTGAATTTCCAAGGAGGGTCCCCAACACAGAAATTTAGATTAAAGTACATTAATTTCTCTTGTAACGTGCAAAAGTTGAGGTTTCACAATTTCAGGATGATCCAGTATAGTTGCAACATTTTACCTACTGGGTGTGTATCTTCTGTGTACATAAATCGCTGCCAACATCAAAGGCCAGACTGGTTTCTAGTAGCGACTGGCTCTCCAGTAACTAACCAAAGACTCAGCAAGGAACAGTGTAGGGTTTTGTTTTTTTGTTTTTTCCGGGGAGAGGGGGCAGGTGGGGCTGAGGGATTTGTGGAGATTCGGTGAGGTCCTAGAAAAACTGGGGAACGAATCCCTGCTGAAGCTCAGAAGACTAGCAACATCTTTGTTTTGTTCTGTGCACACACGACGTGCTTCAGGCTTTGTTTTGGGAAGTGGGGAGTTTCTGCCCTAAAAGATATGCTGACATTTAAATTAAGGTAAGAATGCTGGTCAGTGGGGCCCTTGGGAAGGGGGTGTATACACTAATCTGTTTTGAAACTTGAACCAAAAGAAACAAATACCATTTAATTTCATACTACAGTAAAATTCTTTGAACAAATTCTTTAAACCAAGGAGCGAAATTTTAAAATTAAAGATAGTGAACATTTTCAATTCATTTATTCATGCATCCACTCACTTATTCAACAGAGGCTTATGGAGCGTCTGTTCTGTGCTAGGCATTGCTGAGCCATCACAGACTTGGTCCCTGACGCCATGGAGTTGACAGTCTAGTCCAGTCAGTGAGGGAGTTAAAAAAAATTCTGGTATCATTGCTACTGCGGTTGCACCGAGCGAGGATCAGCCCCTCCAACTCTCCCACGTGGTCCCGGCAGGTGAATGTGGGTGTGAGCGCCTGTGGCTCCCGGTATTTGAGGAGTGTGAGAGCACACGTGTGTCAGAATGGCGCGTGTCACGGTGCGCGTGCAGGTGTCGGCCTGGTATGTGTCTCCATAGCTGCCTGAGGCCCGCGGCATGGGCCGCGGGAGGCGCGTGTCTCCCGCCCACGTACTGGGGGCGGCGCGGGAACACCCGGCGGTGCGATTATGAGTGAGCGCGGGAGCGCGCGCGCGCGCGCGCGGCGGGGTCGAGGGGAGGGGCGCAGCGCGCGCAGGCGCAGAGCGCGAGAGCGGACAGCGGCCGCCGCAGAGCGCCGGGGGCGGGAGGAGCGAGCGCAGTAGGCCATGGCTGCCGCCGGCTGTTGAGGGGCTCGGCCCGCGAGCGCCTGCCGCCGCGGACGATGGTGACCGCACGGGTCGGGCCGCTGCCGCCGCCGCTGCCGCCGCCTCCCAAGACGCTGCAACCAAGGCCCGGCGCGGAGGAACCGCCGCTGTGAGCCGCGCCGTCCCGGCCCCCGCCGCCGCCGCTGGAGGAGAACGGGAAGGCGGGCTAGAGAGCCGGGGAGTTGCGGAGCCCGCCTGCCCGCCGGCGGCACAACCCTGCTGGGAGGGAGGCCACAACCCGAGGTGACCGAGCCGTCCGTCCCGGCTGGCCTCTTCTCGTCCTGTCGCGTCCCCGCCCCCCGCACATCCTCCCTTCTCCCCTCCCCCACCCCTTTGCCCGCTCCTTCCTCTTCTCCCCCTTCGCCCCGGGGCCAGACGAGAGGGGAGCTCCGTGCCCCGTTTCACCTCCCTCCTTCCTCCCAGCGTCGGCGGCGTTCCCATCCCCTCTTCACCCGTTGCACCCCCTCCTTCCTAACCGTCAGTCGCTCCCTTGGACCTCTTGGCCCCCCACCGGCTCTCTCCGACTCTGCCTTCCCCTCCCGGGGCCCCGCACAGAGCCCCCTCCCCCAGCTCTCGGGCCTGTGCGCCGCCTTCCCAACTACTCACCCTCCTGGAGACATCCTTCTCCTATCCCGGCATTCCTAATGTCCTCTCTGTGAGCTCTGCCCCATCGCCTCCCCAGGACCCCATTTCGAGGCCTTTTCTAAGCCCCTTACTGAGCTACTCGTTTCCTAGCAGCTCCTTTCCAGCTCCTTTTCTCCAGTTCCACTCCCAACTTTCCGTCTTTTGCGTCTTTGTCCACTTTGCTTCCAAGCTTCCCTCCCATTTTTCTTTTGACTTATCCTTCTTTGGTCTACTCAACCTCCTCCTCCCTCTTTTTAATGCGGTTTGAGGTTGTTTGGGGGTGCGGAAAGGCCTGCCAAGCCATACTTTGAATGGGGGCCCATTTGCTCTGCATCCCATCTGTCAGCCCTGTTTTGCCGTGAGAGCGCTGCCCATCCCTTCCTTTTTGTCCCCATCCCCTCCTCTCTCGTCTGCCATCCCTTCTCCACCCTACTCCTCTTCTGCTTTTTCCACCCGAGACCCTTGGCCTCCCTTTAGGAATGAGTCCCCTTGCTGCTCGGGGACGATGAACTTCGCCGGCGTCTGTCTTTGAAAGCTTTTTGGTGCGTGGCGCCGTGGAGCCAGTACCCTTGGCCAGACAGGAGGGGAGCTCCCTGGCACGGGCCTCTCTACTGGCAGAGTTTTTTGCGAACGTAATCCCCCTAGCCCCGCGGCGGCCCTGCTGCTGCGCTGCCTGCTTTGCAGCGAGCTGGGTTGGGGTTACTATAGTTCAAACGCAGCTGAGATCAGCAGGCAAGGCGTGGGGGGGGGGGGCGGGACGGGGGAGGAGGTGCGGGGAGAGAGGAAGGGGGCTTTGCAGTGAGAAGGCATCAAAGATTAATGGATGGCTTTGCATCGCAGTCTGCAGTAAACAGGAAACTAGTTTGAAAGGAAAGGAGAGGACTGTGTGTCTTTATTTTTTAAAATACGGACTGTGCCGTTCTACTGAATCTTGAATCATGCCCAAAGGATGAGCTGTCGGTGCTGCAGTCGTGACCCAGGCTGAGCGCCCAATGGCAGAGATAGCAGTTTTTATTCCCTCTCTCTGGCCCCTTAAGAGTTGAAAGATGGTCCGGTTTTTCAGAGTGGACTCCGTATCTTTGCCACTTTGGAGATACCGAGAAACCACAGAATTGCTAGTAGTTTATGTGGAAATCAGGTACATACAAAGTTAGCTAGCAGTAGTGTGGGAGTGGGGGGGACCAGCTATATTTAAAACATGTGCCAATGCTTATGTAAGAAGTGCGTTCTCCTACCGGGTATGTCAGTTTTGGGCTGAGTTTACTTATGATTTTAGCCTCTAGTTTTGCCCTCTAACATTTTTCAGGGCTTACCATCCTAACATATGGACAGACAGAAAACCTTTCTTGAGATTGGTTTTAGCGGATGGTAGAATTTTTTCTGTTGGATTGGACAAAGAGAAATGATTTTTTTCTTTTCATGGGAGAAAAAGGTGTAGAAACTTACAGCCTTAAATTTTCTGTTGTACTGAATTTAAAATTGGATTATACAGCTTTCTTATTTTTGCTTTTTTTTCTTAAAGGAGTTTATCTAGGAGATGTGAATATCCTTTTTTTGGTAAGATTGAATTTTGTTTCTTTTTCTTAACATAATTCTTCAACAGACAAGCCATGACTTTAAAAACGTATATTTTCCGAATTGTTCAGGATGATTTGTTTCATTTCTTCATATTCAAAACCAAAACGCAGTGTTTTCAGGAAAGCGTAGAATGAGACTCCTGTGTTTCCTAACCCACAGATATGAATGGTGAACTGTGCAACGTTATACTTGCACAGGACAGTACTGTGTAAGTAGTGATTGCTGTTTCCAAGCCTGGGAAAGTCATTTAATGAAATCATTGTGGTCCTGTTTTTGGTTAGCATTTGTTGAGTCTTTTTTTGCTGTTTTTGGAAAGGATTTTTTTAAAGCTGTCCCACTGTGTAAACCATCTTTAAGTTTGAGTCACATTTAGTTTACATTACTTGCTGAGATGGTTGTTTTGGCATATTACTTTCCCAGCTCTTATAACATTTAAGGAGGAAATATAAAAATCTTTGATGTAGGAGAAAATTTGTGTAACTGTACAGGGCAGGAAATAGCTTATATATTTGGCTGTAGGAGTATCAGGCTTTAGATTTTCCTTGCATTCAGTTCCTCTGCTTATTTTTGAGGATTATCTAGTATTGTTTTGATTTTAAGAGAATTTTAAGCTTCCTCTGACCTGGAACATGCTCATTAGCTCTGATAATAAATCTCGGAAAAAAATAAATTAGGCTTGAACCAAACATCATAGAAATACAATCTTTTTACCCCAGGAGAGAAATCTCCATTTTTACTTCATGCTTCTAATAGAGTGGCTTGGCAAATGTGAATGAGTTCAGTGATTTTATTTTGTTTATTTATTTTTTAAAAGATTTATTTATTTGAGGGGGAGAAGGGGAGAAGGGGCAGAGGAAGAGGGAGAGAGAATCTCAAGCAGACTCCCCACTGAGTGGGAAGCCCAGTGCAGGGCTCCATGCTAGGCTGGATCTCAGAACCCTGAGATCATGACCTGAGGCAAAATTAAGAGTCAGACACTTAACCAGCTGAGCCACTCAAGCACCCGATTTTATGTTTCCACATTTTATTGAGATGTTAATTTAGTGTGAGGTGCTGGAGTATAGAATGCGGTATTTACTTGTGATGGTGATCTCCCTATCATGTGGCCCTTACACTTCAGACAGGTTCAAAGTTATAAAGTTGGGGGGGATTTTTTTTTTTTTTGGTCTTTCTGCAGCTTTTGTGGGTAGCATTTTAGACTTTTTTTTTTTTTTTTTAAAGTAAGCTCAACATCCAATGCTGGGCTTGAACTCATGACCCTGAAATCAAGACTGAGCTGATATCCTGTTGGATACTTAACTGACTGAGCTCCTTGTGGGTAGCATTTTATATTTAGTTTTCCATATATTGAATTTGTTTCCCCCATGTCCATATACAGGGCCAGCTTGCCAATAACTTGCTAAAATATCGCTCACATACAGAAATAGGTGAAATGTTTAGTGAGCAGTAGAGTTGTTATTAAGTGGGCATATTTCATTCTATCCAAGGTCCTCCTTAATTCAGACATTTGAGTGTTGGATTTACTATACAGTAGAATTTGGGGATCAGTCTCCGATATTCTTCTGTAATGAGAGCTTTAGGAATTCAAGATTTTCTTTTTATTCTATTTGTGAGGCAGGAATAGTGGTAATTGAGAGGGAATTTGTCCCTTCTGCTAAGGGCCCTCTTTTGTAATAGAGATGATCTTCTGTAAGAATTAGGGAGATTTTTTTCCCTCTAGTTGTTCAGATCTTGATTTCTGATGCAGGATTGGTTATTTGTTTAGTTTAAATTTTTTTCTTTATCCTTTTGAGAGCTACAAAAAATGGTGAAAGTGGGTACATTTAAAAAAAAGCAAGACATTAAAAAAGGGGAAGGCTCCAAGTGAGATGAAAGAAATATAGTCCACAAGTATTAACTCAGTAGTAGTCCCTACAAAAGCAGTTGTGATTTATATTGGATTCTAGAATATGGGAAAAGAGTTACTTTTCCATTGAATATAAAGCCTGTCTGTGATGTTATTATCTCAGTCTGTGATGGCTTTCACACATGACTGGTGGTTTGTGAGAAAAATCTATTGTTTATGTACTTTGAAATAAAACAAACTGAGTTATCTGTTTGACTACCTGAGTAAGTATATTTTCTTAGTTATCTAGATAGCTTAGATGTATTAACACTTTTTACAAATGAATTTCTTTTTTTAATCCCCAATAATGGATATTTGACATTTGGCAAATAGAAAAAGAAGGTAATAAAAATCACCTTTGCCCTACTTTTGAAAGGATGTTAATGTGATATTTTGGTGTATTCTCAAGATTTTCTTTTTTTAATAATATGAGCTTTGAGAAATTGAGGTTCCTGAATGCTGTAATTTGCAGTAAATGTTGATTAGCGTTTTTATTTTTCAGTGTTTTTTTTCCTATTAGGACACAACATTCAGTTTTGATTGTCTCACAGTATTTTTTCTTATGTAGGAAAATTATTAAAGTGGTCTTGTTCATTTAAAGTAATCAGAATTTAGTATTTATGAGAATGTTTATTTTGCATTCTGGATATATCACTTCTGAGTAATGGGAATGATATATGATCACTCAGTGATCAATACAATCAGTTTTTCAGTGATTGAGAAACTTATAATGATGGTTTGTCGAATTGAACTCCTTTTTTTTTTTAATCCCTCCCCAATGTTTTTTTTTTTTTTAACTGAGCTAGGAAGCTATGAAAATTAGAGGGTAAAATGGAAATACTGACAAATATTTAACCATAGCATACCAATCTGTCACTGTAATTTTCTTCAGAAATAAATGTTTTCGTTTGTCCTGTAATTCTGAAATTACTGCCAAAGCTGGAAAATTTGTTTAGCTTTCTCAGCAAAATTCTTAAAAGGATATTGTCAGAGCCAACAATCCAGAATTATCATTACTCTTAAAATTGTCTTTAACCCACTTCTGTTTGCCTTATTCTCATAATTCTTTGGATTAGTTTAAAGCTCTATCATATAAAGCAGTGTTGCACAGAATTGTCCTGGAGATCTTTCATTTCCTTCCCTTCCTTTTTTTTTTTTTTATTCTACTACTACAACTCATCAACAGCTGAGCAAAGACAAGGGCTGCAGACTCCAAAGCCTGACTTCTTCCTTGTGCCAGCATATCTGTGAATCACAGGAAGAATTTGATAAGCATTATTTCCCCACTTTGAAGGCAGATTATGGGAATTTCAGATGGAGATTTTAACTTTAATGATTGAAGGAAACAATATTGCAAACTATGTTTTCTTTATCTGTATCATGAGTTCTCTGAATTATATTTATATCATATAAATTCAGTAGTTCAGTTTTGGTTGTAAGTAATACAGAAAAGGATAGACTGTGAGATGCTGCAAACTGAATGTGTAGTTACCAAATTTTTATTGAATAGCTTAGGTTTTTTCATATAATAGCCACTTAAAATTTGCTCTTTTTAAAGAGCTACATAAATCTCAATTTTATAAATTTTATAGGAGTGAATTTTTCCTTTTAAGGTAGTTGGACAAAAGCTATAGTATTATTAGGGTGTTTTATTGCTAGTGCCTAGAGTTGGATTTAAAAATTTAAAAATAAATTTTGAGGCCTTAACACTTAATCAGATTGGGAAGAACTGAAAGAATCAATGTGAAAACCCAATACAAGGATTATTTTATGAATACCTGGAAATAGTAGATGTGGCTAAAGAGTTTTATGTGTTGTTACATAGTTATTGTATAGTTTGTGACAATCCGTTAGATTCATAAGAGGATATCTAAAAGCTATTTGAGGTGACTTAATTTTATATGTTATGTCTCCTGAATTTAGGTCTGCTCCAAGAAAAAACATGGCTGCAAAGGAAAAACTGGAAGCAGTGTTAAATGTGGCCCTGAGGGTGCCAAGCATCATGCTGTTGGATGTCCTGTACAGATGGGATGTCAGCTCTTTCTTCCAGCAGATCCAAAGAAGTAGCCTCAGTAACAACCCTCTTTTCCAGTATAAGTATTTGGCTCTTAATATGCATTATGTAGGTAAGTGTCTACATTACCTTTTCTCTTCTTCTTTTGTTAAGGGAGTGAGAGAGCATGCGTGGTGGGGTGGGATGGGGCAGAAGGAGAAGGAGAGAGCATCTTAAGCAGGCTCCATACACAGCACAGAGCTCCATCTCACGACCCTAAGATCGTGACCTGAGCTGAAATCAAGAGTCAGACGCTTAACCGACTGAACCACCAGGCACCCCTACATTACCGTTTCTAATCTTTTAGTGGGCATTCTGATTTATGTCTTTGTGTGAAATGAAATTTGGTTATATTGAGATGTGTGAGTGAAATGAAATTTGGTTATATTGAGATGACAGTGATACAGCCATTGATGAATGTTAGGAAATCTTGTTTGTAGTGTAATTGGTCTTATCACTGTATATGAGTTATTAGGGCTAGAGGAAAACAGTGTTGGATTTATTTTACTGGATGAAGCTAGAAGGCAGAAGGAAACATTTTAGATTTTAATATGATAAAATGAAAATAATGAGAACTACCTTTCCAGACATTTGGCCTGTTCTAATTTGTCTGTTTTGAAAGCTTTTTAAATGCAACATTCTTTATTGTTCCAGAACATTAACATCAGTTGAACATAAGGCATTTATTTCAGTTAAATGAAATGTTGGAAATGACATTTATAATATTTTTAAAAAAGACTCCTTGAAATGTAATTGGTATGATTTGGAGTTAACAGTAAAAGCAATATTGAGAGGTTAAAGAAGTTGAAGTCAAGAAATATAGGCAGGAGGGGTGCCTGGCTGGTTCAGTTAGTAAAGCATGTGACTCTTGATCTCAGGGTTGTTGTAAGTTCGAGCTCCTCCCCCTTGGGTGCAGAGATTACTTAAAAATAACATCTTAGAAAAAACAAAAGAAAAAAAATACAGGAAGGAAACAGATAAAAATTTATCTAGAATGAAAGTTAAGATCCTTAATTTTTAGGTTAATTTTTTATTTATATGTAAGGATAGCAATAATATATTTTCACTTGACATTGCTATTGTATAACTCAAGATGTGGTTTGAATGATGTACTGTAGTGGTTTAATATTATTTTTATTATTAGAATTGCCCATGCAAGTGTATGTTTTATAAAATTGTAAGGGTTTGTCCTGTTTCTGTGAGATTTATTTTTATCTATAGAAGGACTTTTTGAGTTCCAGAGCTTAGCCCTGAAAACCCCTTACAGCTCTAAGAGATTCCCAAGTAAGCCATTGTGGGAAGAAGTATGGTATAGTAGAAAAGGCAACACACTAGAAGCAGAACATCTGGGTACAATAAATTCATCTCTCTTAGGTGGCACTACCTTGGGAAATTCTGTGAAATGAGAAGGTTCTTTTATGCTGCAAAACACTATAATTCTCAGCCCTTTATTAAAGGCTTTGTATGTTAGCCAATTTTTGGAAAATAATTCCAATCTATTATAGAAGAACAATTCGGTACTTGGCTTAGATTTTTAGCTTAATCAGCAAAGTAATTCACGCTGTGGTTTAAAAAAATGTGCTTATCACATATATTATTTCTGAATAGATTGAAATATTTATTTTAAAAGTAGCTTGAAATATTTATTTTAAAAGCAACTGCCTAATAACCAGAAACATTAATTTTAGAAATTTGAATGGGTTCTCTTACATAGAAGTTCATACTCTGGCTTATAACTTTAGGAGCTCAACTGAGCCTTCTTAAATACACTTATTACATGCTGTGGTAGAATAAGCTCAGTGATTACACCATCTACGTAGACATTTTCAGCTTGAACAGGTTTTTGGTTAGAGTAACTTCCATGTCAGAGTATTTAGGTAGTGTTTACATAATGTTCCAGTTTACCAAATTTCACCCTTAAATACATTTTTAAAATTCTTACTTTTAAAAATTAGTAAGGTACTTATACATTTTTTTATGTTAAAATCAAAACATAAGAAGTATACAGTGAAAAGTATGTTCCTCTTTGTTCATTATCCACTAAATTTTCTGAGCCCCAGCAAGTAGCTATTTTTATTTCCTTGTGAAAATTCTAGAGATGTTTTTATGTACCTATGTCAGTATAAAGATACTAAATATGTAGTTATAAATGTATGTCTTCCTTTTTGTACAAATGATAGGATGATATACACATTCTCGACCTTTTGTTTGTTTTAACAATGATGTATCAGAGAGCCATAACTACTGCTTTTAGATATTCATGAAATAAAGCTTTCTTCTCTGTTTTTATGTTGACACTTTCTGTTATGCCAAATTTTAAGATTCTGGTTAAATGGTTAAGGACTTATTTTCCCCCCAGCCCTCCCAATTCTGTTTTGTAGTGGCATAGTATCCTTGTATGGCTATACCATAATTCATTGAACTAAATACTCTTTTTTGCATTTTCATTTAGTGTTGCACTAAATAATTTTATATAGCTATGATTCTGATAGGTGCAAATATAACCTTGAGATAAATCACTAGAAGTGAAGTTTCTGGGTGAAAGAGTATACACATCTGTAATACTGATCGATATTGCTCTCCATAGGGTTTTACTGTTTTGTACCTGCACAGTGGTTGAGAGTTCTTACAGTTTTACATCCTTATCAAAACAGTGTTATCAAACTCTATATTTGGCTATTCCAGTAGGTGGAAAATGGATGTGTTCTAACTAGTTCTAATTTGTATTTCTCTTATTATGAGTGAGATTGTATTTATCTACATGTTTTAAGAAAAATGTGTGTTTCCTCTTCTGAGAGTTGTCAGTTCATGTCCCTTGCTCACTTTTGTATGGGATTTTAGCCCACTCCACCCCTTTTTTTTCCCCAAAGGCACAGGCGAGGCTTTATTGGGGCTACAGCTCAAGCTGAAGGGAGACACAGCACCAACACAGTAGTTAGGCTGGCCTCCTCTGGATTTTAGCCTTTTCTTGCTGATTTGTGGGAGTTTGGTATACATTAGGGAAATTAACCCTTTGGGTTGAAATTATTGGGTTGAATTTCAATTTGGGTTGAAATTATTTTTTCCAGTTTTGGTTGTCTTGATTTTGGTTTATGATTTTTTTTTTGACATGCACAATTTGTTTTTAATGTGGTCGAATTTCCTTTTTTATAAGTTAGAATTTTGACTCAATTATTAGAAAAGACTTCTCTATCATGTTTTATTCCATTATTTTTGTTTCATTATTTACATCTTCACTTTGCTTAGGATTTTATCTGCATGTACATTATGTTAGGGGTAAAATTTTTTTTCCCCAGATAACTATCTGGTAGTCTCCATGTATTTGTTAAATAGTTCAACTTTTCCTGACTGATTATTATATACTAAATTCTCACATCTGTTTGGTTTCATTTCTGAATATTTTTTCTTGTTCTTTCAATGTGTGGTCTTATTGAATGCCTAGACTATATTTTACTGTCTGGACTTAGTCCCGTCATTGGTTTTTATTTCTGTTTCAGAGTTTTTCTGATACTGTTTGCTATGTGAACTTTAGAATTACTTAGTTTAAGTTAGGATGATGAGATAGCTTAAAGATGTGAACTCTTCTCTGTGTATGACATAGAGAGCCTCTCTATGTTCCAGATTTCTTTTGAGCCTTCTGGAGTGTTTTAAAGTTTTCATTATAGAAGTCTTGGGCATTTATTGTTAAGTTCAATCCTAGATTTTTTTTTTATTGCAATTGTGACTTTTCCCCCTTTTATATCCTTTAATTGTTATTAAGAGCTTAAAAATCAGGATAGGGTGTGGTTAAAGTTCATGTTTATGGAATATAATTGTACTTTCAAATTGAGATGCTTTCCAGTGTGGGTTCTGAGAACAGCAAAAAGAAGTGATTGTTTAAATATAATTGGTGGAATGTTAATTATAGAACTATTTTGCAAAATGTAGAATATAAAAAGGGAAATAGAAATAATATTGAAAAGGCAGAGTGGGGCCATTTGTGAAAAGACCTGAATACATATATTAAGTATTACACTTAATTTGGTATGTAGTCATGGGTCAGTGAAGGATTTAGAGTAGGTGAACTGCATTTTAAGAAAAGTGATTAGGTAGTTTTGTACAGACTGCTGAATTGGGGGGGGCAGGTGGAGAAACCAGAGGTAAGAAGACCAGTTAAGATTTTAGGCAAGAGGTATTGAGAGCCAGAATTAGCCTTGTCGAAGCTGGAAAGGAAAGAGTAGATAGGAGAATAATTCCATTGAAACTGCAATCACTAAAATGATTAGTGACTGACCTAAAATGTAAAAACTCAAGCTTCATTTGTGTCCTCATTCTGCAGACCTTCCCATGTTTGTGAAGTTGTTGACTGCTTCCTCAGGACAGTGTTTCTGGATTCTTCTAACTTTCAGACCATTACTTCTGACTCTTGCTTTTTTCTTTAGACTTCTTAAGTGTTGATAGGGCCCAGAATTTGTGTTTAATTTTCATCTTTTGTTGTTTGTGTGATCGCACATAGTTTTGGCTGCAAATCTCTGTCTCCACTTTCCATTGCTTTTTTGACCACTATTCTGTCTGTTAGTGTTCCTCCTCTATTATCCCATGGCACCCAGTTCATACCTCTTCCATAGCATTTACTCTGCATTCTAAGGGTCCTTATGCTTGTCTACCTTCTTAACTAGATTGTGAGCTCCTTTAAGGTAGGAATGCGGTTGTTTGTTATCTCCGTATTCCCAGCACCTAGCTAATGCCTGATACTGAATGGATTTCTAACTACTGTTAGATATCTTCACCTAACTATTCTGTAGACACTGCAATATATGGTCACTGAATTCATCATGTTTACTTTAGCTCAGACCTCCTCCTCTTTCTGTGTTTCCTATCTTAATAGCAAAGTTGTCCTCTTGATTACTACCCAGGCTAAAACATCACAATCATCTTCACTTCCTTGTTCTCAGCCACTCACCCATAGATCACCACTAAGACTTATTTAAATATCTCATCGCTGATCCTGCCAACTCCATACCAAAGCTGCTGATTTATTCCAGGTCCTCATTTCTTTTTCCCCATGACTAAAATCATCCTTAAATAGCAGAAATTCCTACATTTTGTTAGGAACATTCATTAATGTTATTTTAGGTAGGTCATCATTTTTAAATGCTGCTGGTCTTGCGTTTTAATTATAAATTACTGTTGCGTTAGCTTCATCATTATCAGTTGAGTTTGTTGTGGTTTGTTAGAGTGAATAGTGATGCATATTGGTGTCAGCAGTGGTTTTGGCTTTTATTTTTCAAATAGATTATATACGTGTTGTAATTCAGATAACTAATTCATACTGTTCTTGCTTTAGCAGAATTCATAATTGCTTAAGAATCTTCTTGGGTGATATATTTTGTTGTTATCACAGTTATTTTTCTGCTGGAATGTGAAATGGGGGTATAGGTGAGGCATAGGGTTTTTGTTTTGTTTTTTGTCTCCTTACCTCACCTAAAGTGAATCTAAAGGATTTGAGAACTGATGGCCCAGTCTGAGCTCCTTATTATTGTGTTATTGAGCCGTTAGTCACCAGTTCTGTTGGCATCATCTGCCAGTACTTTTTTATTTACACCAAATTCTAGTGTAACCTAAGAGTTTATTGTTTCCTGAAAATATCCTTTGTTTTTTTAATGGTTTTCATGCCTACTATTTTCTTTTCCTAGAATGCTGCTGCTTTTTCTTAGCCTGGTAAAAATCCATTCACCCTTCTAGGTCCAGGTCAAACTTAATCATTTAATCAACCATAGCCCTTCTAATACTTGTTCATTGTAGCACCAATATTGTATCATACTTTTGTCCATGTTTATTTTTTCCTAAACTGTGATTACTTTATTCTTTGGATCTACCATGTCTAGGAATGCATATGGGTCACACTTTACATGTAATAATTGGTTGAGTGACTGGATAATTGAAAGAATGAGGATTTGGCAGCTGTTTTATGAGATGTGCATGAGAAGGGAAAGATAAGAATATCTGGAAAGGAAAAGACAGTTCATTAAAAGAGAATTTAAAGAGATGTTTCATGCAGTAGATTGAATCCTTCAGCCACAAACACTAAACATGCTTGCTTAATATAGTAAACATTCTTTTAAATACCTCTGAAGTCCTTTGAGATAGGGATTAACAAAATAAATTGGAAAAGTTATTTTAAGAAATTAAAAGCAGGTAGAAATACTTATCTCTAGTTTCTGTTGGCTTGTTCTTAAAGTTAGGATGTGTATAGGAAATCTAGATTCTACCTCTTTAGTCCCTAGCATATTGCTCCTATTTCTGTAGCTTTAAGCATGATTGATTCCTTAGCTTTAAGTGTGAGAGGAGCATTGAGTACTAAGAAGGGATATCCATGCCCTAATAAAGACTCATTAATAAGTGGAAAATAGTTAAAGAAGATTAGACTAGAACCAGATTTTGCAAGAGCTAGAGTATCAGACTGAAAAGTTAAGAATTTTGGAAGGTTTTAGAGCAAGAGAGTTGTCTAGATGAAAGGGATGGTTTTGTACTGAAGTATAGGATGGATGAGGTTGGAAAGAGACTGCAAGAAGAATAGCAGTATGCTGTCCTGTCACGGCGTGGACTGGGACGGGGCATAGAGGCTGGGAAGGAAGGGTGACATGAGACTTACTGGGGAAGACTCAGCAGGACTTGGTGATGACAGAAAGGATGGCTTGGGTTTGAGTCAGAGTGAGTGGGATTTAGGAGAGAAAGACGGTGAGCTAGCCTGTTGAGTGATGAGGGTGGGAGCTCAGTTTGTACGTGTATATGAGAACATTTAAGTGGTATATATCTCTGGCATTGTGAGATATGAGATATTTGCTTAAAATAAGAAATGATTACTTTTTTGTGTGTGTGTAGTAGGTAGATTCTCAGTAACTTTGTTGATAACATGTATTTGGAATGGTATGTTTGAAGCAAAGCATAAATTGTTTGAGCTAGATACTTTATAGAGAGAAAAGCAGTTGTTCAGGGACTAAATTTCCTATGGTCATTTGGGGGAATAAAAAGAAAGTGGAGGGGAGAATTTGGAGGTTTAAAGAAAATCCACAGAGCCAGTTTTGAGGGTTGTTGCTTCAGGTGCTGGGACAAGGATAAGCAGGATGTTTTAGATTTGACAAGTAGGCAGTTGTTGACTTCTGAGGTTTTTTAGAGTAAAGAGGGCTCTGTAGAGTTTGTAGATTGTAGAGGATAAAGAGGGAATAGTGGATGGTTAGAAAATGGAAGCATTGGTAGAGATAGTTTGTAACATTTGTCAGTAGAATGAGAAAAATAGGTAATAGAAAAAGGAAAAATCAGCACGAAGAGAAGTTTTTCTTTAAGATTGGAGGAGGAGCCCTATACATCCTTTGAAAAGAGGTGAACATTGGTGTCGGGGATGATGGAAGATGTAGGAGAAAGGGGGTGTTGAGGAGTTGGAAAAATAAGACCTTGAGTCAAGTGCAAGAGGCAGCATTAGAGAGGGACATTAAGGACAGTTCTTCCTCTGGGACTAGAGAATGAGAGAATTGGTGTAGAACAAATAAGTGGACATCAAGTAAGGGTAGATAATGAGAGGAGTCCTTTTGTACCTTTGTGTGTTGTTTTGATTATAAAGTAGAACAATCTACAAAAAAAGTGAAAAATGCTTTGTTGTCAACAGATAATCCATAGTGATTTTTACTGTATTAAACTTATTTTGGTAGTGAAGTAAAAATCCTCAAAGTTGTTGAAACCTAATAGGAAAATAATTTACTTCAGTTAATTGGGAGACTAAATTAGAATCGTATTTTATTTATAACTCTTTTTATTTCTACTACAGGTTATATCTTAAGTGTTGTGCTACTGACCTTGCCCAGGCAGCATCTGGTTCAGCTTTACCTGTATTTTTTGACTGCCCTGCTCCTCTATGCTGGACATCAAATCTCCAGGTAAGAATGTGACCTCGTTTTTGAAATGTATGACTGAATTTAAAGTTTTTCATTGCTGAAAACATACTTTTCATGAACACTGTTAAGAAGCTGCAGCTTTGCCAAGTATCCAAAACAGTTTTTTTGATATTTGTTTCCTGAGTAAATATTGTTATATAGAATTAATAGCTGGGATATTATGCTTCAGATTTTATTTCTGCTTTTAAAAAACGATCTTAATATGAAATGGACTTTAAGATTATGTTTACAGAGATACTTATGATCTTTTCTATATTACCTAAGAAAAGAATTTCCAAAAACAGGCTATAGAACATTTTAACAATTATGGACTTGATTACTTTCACCATTTTGGGAAGTTAGCTTATGCTGCTTGAGAATCGGCACAACCATGTATACAGTGGATGATTTACATAAATTATTTGGTGAGGTTCATGGTATAGCTCAGAAGTTCTTCATCTTTAGTAATATTGTGTTTGCTTAGGTCTGCTAGTCCTAAGTTTTAAGACTGGTCTGCCAATGAAAATGAACTTCCTACTTTGAAACAGGATATTAAAATACAGGAGAACTAAAAGCCACACAGTAAATGTAATGGGGTATAAATAAATGTGGTGGGTATCATTTCTTTTCTTTTCTTTTTTGAGAGCGAGTGCACATGTAAATTGGGAAGGGAGGGGAGAGGGAGAGAATCTTAAGCAGACTCCACACGCAGTGTGGAGTCCCATGCGGGGCTTGATCTCACAACCCTGAGATCATAACCTGAGTCAAAATCAAGAGTCAGACACTTAACTGACTTAACTGACTGAGCCACCCAGGCGCCCCTAGTTTCTTTTGTCTTGATTGAAATGTATAACCATAATGAAATGAATGAAACCATATATTTCCTTCCCAATCCTAAAAAGAGTGATGGTTACTTTGCATATATAACAAGATGTAGCTGTCTGAAGGTCTGAAAAACAGATTTTGGTGTTGGCTTGAAAATCTTAAAATAGCATTTTTATATTACTAGAATTGAATGGTTAAGGTAGAAACCTTTTTTACTCTCTGATTATAAAATAACACTGTTCACTGTAGATGACTTTTGGGAAATACAGAAATTTAAAGGCAGTAACAATCACCTGAAATTAGACCACCCAGAGATAGACCTGTTAAAATTCTGGCATTTCCTTCCAATTATTTTTAATACCTTCCAGTTTCCACCACTTTTGTGGATATGAAAGAGTGAAAATAACAATAGTCACTGACTGTTGGCCCTTGTTGTTGAAGTAGGACCTTCATCCTCCTTTACCTCATCCAGTTATTTCTCAAAGGCTCCAAAGTGTTCCGCAGAAACTCAGTTTTCTCACATTCCACTCCTGTGTTTCTGTCTGGTCAATTTCCTCTGCTAACTTCTGCTGTTTTGCCCAGCTTATGTCCTCCGGTGTTAAAGTTGCAAAATCTGGAGCTGCCAGAGTAGTACTGCATTTCTTGTAATCCTAACAGTGCTTCAAACTGAGCTGTGTTTTACTCTGGAGACATGAGTTTTTTCATTTTGTGTCATACAAGTATGTCTCTGTGTCTTGGACTCCTTCATGGGAACATGAAGTAGATTTGTAGCATCTTTCTCCGCATAGCTTAGAATAGAAGTCCAGGGGCCAGAACTAGCACAGACAACATGGTATCTTTCCCATTACAGCACCACCAGCCCCACAGCCTGACACAGTCTGTTTCTGTGTCTTTACCCAGGACACCTCTGAATCTGAGCTCAAGTTCAAGGTAGAGACACTTCTCTATCTTGATTCATTTTTAAGCAAAAATTGTGTCTGTAGAGTATAATGCAGTAGAGTATATAGGCTTCTGATTCATCATTTTTGTGTATAGATGAGTGCCTGGCTACCTACGAGTGCCATATCTTTTGGATAAGTGGATGGGTGACTGGAGAGTTTCAAATACCATGTTCCTTATTTCTATAACCTCAGTGTCACTTATTAGAAAGATGTTCTCAGTTTCCTTACCTGTAAAATGGTGGTGATATCTTAAGGCGCTATTGTAAAGATTCAGTAAGATAAAGCATATAAAGCTCTTAGCATAATTTTTGACATATAAGTGCTCAGTGAATTTTTTTCCTTTTTTTTTAAGTTTTTAAATTCCAATACAGTTTTAACATAGTGTTATATTAGTTTCAGATGTACAATATAGTGAGTGATTCAACAATTCTATGCAGTACTCAGTGCTCATCATGATAAGTGTACTCTCTAATCCCCATCACCTGTTTTACCCATTCTCCCTCCCTCTGCCCACATCCCCTCTGGTAACTTTCAGTTTGTTCTCTATAGTTGAGTCTCTTTCTTCGTTTGTCTCTTTTTCCCTTTGTTTGTTTGTTTCTTAAATGCCACATATGAGTGAAACCATATGGTATCTGTCTTTCTCTGTTTTGCTTAGCGTTATACTCTTTAGCTCCATCCATGTTGCAGATGGTAAGATTTCATTCTTTTTTTATGGCTGAATAATATTCCTGTGTGTGTGTGTGTGTGTGTGTGTGTGTGTGTGTATATGTATGTACACACACCACATCTTCTTTATCCATCATCTATCAGTGGACACTTGGGCTGCTTCTGTATTCTGGCTTTTGTAAATAATGATGCAATAAACATAGGGGTGCATATATCCTCTTGAATTAGTATCTTTGTATTCTACTGTAAATACCCAGTAGTGTGATTACTGGATCATAGGGTAGTTCTATTTTCAATTTTTTGAGGAACCTCCATACTGTCTTCTGCAGTGGCTGCACCAGTTTGCATTCCCACCAACAGTGCAAGAGGGTTCCTTTTTCTTCACATTCTCGCCAATACTTGTTGTTTCTTGTGTTTTTGATTTTAGCCATTCTGACAGGTGTGAAGTGATACCTCATCGTAGTTTTGATTTGCATTTCCCTGCTGATGAGTGATGCTGAGCATCTTTTCCTGTGTCTGTTGGCCATCTGTATGTCTTTGGAGAAATGACTGTTCATGTCTTCTGCCCATTTTTTAATTGGATTATTTGTTTTTTGGGTGTAGTGCTCAGTGAATTTTCTTTTTTAGAGAGAGAGCAAGAGCTTGAGTGAGCAAACGGGTGCGGGGGGAGCAGAGGGCAAAGGAAAGGGACAAGGACAAGCAGACTCCACACAGGGCACGGAGCCTGCCATGGGGCTGGGCTCCCAAGCCAAAATCAAGAGTGTTCCTGGTGTTCAGTGAATTTTAACTAACATTGTTATGTTTTGTTTTGATTGTGCAGCAGTGTTTTATGAGCATTCTTTAAAAAATGACTTTAAATGAGAGTATTTCATAGTACCGTTCTATGATAGCCATTTAGAGTAGATGTGATTTCTTTGATTAATCTTCAAAATCCTAAACTTGAAGATAGAGGTATGAAAATTGTTGCTTTTATTAGTTAAAATTCTGGGTGAGAAAACAATGATCCTGCTCTTTCCCTCATGCTTTTTTGGTTTCCATGTGGTTTAATGGTGTAGTGATGGTTGAAAGCATGTAGCTCAATTTTTATATACAGTCTTACCATCCAGGCATTTTTAGAGGTCAAAATTCTGTTACGTAAGGATAAAGGGAACCCTGACAGTGTCAGAGGTAAAGACAAGCCTTTTTCTGACCATTCTTCTGGTGGCAGTTTTTAACTTCTGACTTTTAATTTATGGGAATGTTTCTTCTAATATTTAAAGTTTGTTTTTATTATTAGAAAATCAAATGTATTTTAAATAATAAAAAGAATTATAAAATTTTATAGTATACAAAAACACGTCCTGTTTTTTATTTCATTTTGATCCTTATTAGTAATCCTTTTGGATTTGTAGAAGAAAAAACCAAAGTGGGCAAATAGCTGGGAAGGAACAATCTCAGACTAACTTGAATGTAGGTTTTCTGATTGCTAGCTTATTCCTCTTAGGGAGGCAGCATGTTTAGGGGAAAGAAAATGAGTTTTAGAATCAGACTGTGTATGAACTAGTTTCCCTACTTAGTCAATATGTTACCTTGGTAAGTTGCTTTTTTGAAAATGTAAAGGAAAACTGCCCATTTTATGGAGTTAGTTTTGATATCAAACTAACAAATTTCAAGAAGTGGTGTGTTTTAGAATTTTCTTGGTACATAATGTATACTATATGGTGCTGTCTCACAAAAGTTTAGCAAAGATGTATTATCCTTGAATTATTCATAATATGTCACATTTATAAATATTGAGGCTTGAATGTATTACATTTATAAAATTTTAAGGCTGAAGTTTTTAGTTTTAAAAAATGTAATGGTTCAGATTTCATGTGGCAACTTCATAATTATCTTTTTTAAATAACAGCTTTATTGAGATATAATTTACATACCTATTTAAAGGATGCAGCTCAATGGTTTTAGTACATTCACAGAACTATACAAACCGTCACTACAGTTGATTTTAGAACACTTTCATCACTCCAGAAAGAAACCCTGTACCCATCAGCAGTCACTCCCCATTTTCCATCAGTCCCCCAAGCCTAGGCAACTGTCATTCTATTTTTTGACTCTGTGAATTGGCCTATTGTGGACATTTCATGTAGACACAGTATGTGGTCCTTTGTGCCTGGCTTCTTTCACTTAACATGTTTTCAAGGTTCATCCATGTTGTAGCATGTATCAGTACTTTCTCCTGTCCAGATCATATTCTATGGTGTGAATATACCACATTTTGTTCATCTGTTCACTGATGGACACAGGTTTTTTTCTACTTTTTGGCTGTTATGAGTAGTGCTGTGAACATAATGGGTAAGTTTTGTGTGGACATACAATTTTTTCTTGGGCATATACTTTGGGGTGGAATTGCTGGATCATACGGTATTTGTGTTTAACCTTTTGAGGAACTGCCATACTATTTTCTTTCTCTCTCTCTCTCTCTCTTTTTTTAAAGATTTTATTTTTAATCTCTACACCACACGGGGCTCGAACCTACAACCTTGAGATCAAGAATTGCATGCTCTACCCACTGAGCCAGCCAGGTGCCCCTGCCATTCTATTTTCTAAAGTAGCTGTACTATTTTTACCAACAGTGTGTGAGGTTTCCAGTTTCTCCATATCCTTGCCAACACTTGTTGCTATCTGTCTTTGTTAGTATAGCCATCGTAGTAAGTGTGATGTGATATTTCATCTGGTTTTGATTTGCACTTCCCTGATGGCTAATGATATTAAGCATCTTTTCATGAGTTCATTAACCATTTGTAAATCTTTTTTAGAAAAATTGGCATATCTTTTGCCAGTTTAATTGGATTGTCTTTTTATATTATTGAGTTGTAATACATCTCAATTCTAGGTATAAGTCCTTTATCAGTTATATGATTTACAGATATTTTTCACCATTCAGTCTAGTTATATCAAGGCAGAGTGTAGTATGGTACTAAGAAGGAGAATCGATACTTGGATAATTTAATTAATAATTTAATTATTTAAGTAATTAATTTGGTACTTCAGAAACTGGCTATATAAAAAGTCATTGCAAATTGAAAATTTCAATGAAAAGCTGGGTTTCTGTTTTCCCTTAAGACATGTACTCATATAGGGGCACCTGGCTGGCTCAGTTGGTTAAGCATCTGCCTTTGGCTCAGGTCATGATCCCAGGGTCCTGGGATGGAGCCCAGAGTTGGGTTCCCTGCTCAGTGGGGAGTCTGCTTCTTCCCACCCTCAAATAAATAAAGACGTGTACTCAAATAATGAAGCTGATTACCCTTAAGTGAATAAAAACTTGTTTAGAATATGTCTAGAATGGATTTTGCTTGTAGTTCAGAGGAATTAAACTTCAGAAAATCCATGGCCTTGGTTCATATAGTATGAACATTTAATAGTCTATCTGATATGTTTCAGGTTCCTTAACTCCTAAAATTACTAAACTGTGTTTTTCATTTTGAGTGATGTAAGGAATATATTTTGCAGTATCAATCCTACTTTAAAATTGAGACTATCCAGAACTATAGAGGAAAAAAGAAAAACTCAACAACTGACATGACCATTCCTATGAGGGTATGGTCTTGATCACAGTTGTGTGTTTTTCTCTAAAATTTTGAAACTCCAGTATTCTTTTTTTTTAAAGATTTTATTTTATTATTATTTTTTAAGATTTTATTTATTTATTTGACAGAGAGAGCACAAGCAGGGGGTGTGGCAGGCAGAGGTAGAGGGTGAAGCAGGTTCCCTACAGAGCAGGAGGAGCCGATGTGGGACTTGATCCCAGGACCCCGGGATCATGACCTGAGCCAAAGGCAGACGCTTAACCAACTGAGCCACTCAGGCGCCCCCAGTATTCTTTTTTTTATATATTTTTTATTTTCTTTAAGATTTTATTTATTTATTCATGAGAGACGGAGAGAGAGAGAGAGAGAGAGAGGCAGAGGGAGAAGCAGCCTCCCAAGGAGCAGGGAGCCAGATGCGGGACTCAATCCCAGGACCCTGGGATCATGACCTGAGCCGAAGGCAGACGCTTAACCATCTGAGCCACCCAGGCGCCCTAAACTCCAGTATTCTTAAATTCCTTGTTTTATTGTTAGATTTCTGAACTAACATGTCAGTTTTTTATGTGTATAAGTTGCATTAAGAGCCCATGGGTTTCACAAGATTGAAAGTATACTCCTTTTCATCCTGGTCTCGGGTACGTAAGTAGGGTTTCAAATGTAAAACTTCCCCAAGAGTTATTTATATGTAAAATACAGATAATTAGCTCCCCATTTCATAAAAGTTTGTCTCATTTAAGGTTTCTTTGTTACAGGACTATTAGCACTTGGGGCCAGGTCATGCTTTGCTATGGGGGCAGTCTTGTGTATTATAGGATATTGGTACCTCTGCTCCCTAGATCACAGAGAACTCCCTCTCCAGCAGTTCTGAAACCACAGTGTCCCTGTCAAATGTGCTTTCCTGGGGAACAAAATTTTCCTCAGTTGAGAACCACTGCTGTTAAATAAAGAACTTGTTAAAAATGAATTTTATCATTCTATACCCCACTTTTAATTTTGACAGGAATAAAATTGACCCATTTCAGTGTTTGATATATTTTCTTCTTTTGAACATTATCAGCTCCAGACACTAAATATTTCAGTAAGGGGTCAGAAAGAAGCTAAGAGAGAAGGAGGGTGGCAGAGATGATTTAAATAATTAAGCCCTGGGTACGGGGCGCCTGGGTGGCTCAGTCGTTAAGCGTCTGCCTTCGGCTCAGGTCATGATCCCAGGGTCCTGGGATCGAGCCCCACATCGGGCTCCTTGCTCGGCGGGAAGCCTGCTTCTCCCTCTGCCACTCTCCGTGCTTGTGTTCCTTCTCTCACTGTGTCTCTCTCTCTCAAATAAATAAATAAAATCTTTAAAAAAAAAATAATTAAGCCCTGGGTAAATGAACTATTCAGTTACTAGCACATTGTTTAGGGTGTAGTAGGTACTCAAATCTAGGTGTTAGAGCATCTCAGTTCCTGGGATCCCTTAAATTGAGCAATGCCTTTTGCACATATTGCCTAAGACAGCTTCGAGAGCTCACCACTTTATTCTCTGTAAAAGTAGATTAGGTTTCTTTGGAACTAACAGTTTGAAAGCTTTAAGTAGCCAGAATGTACAAATTGTTGTAGGTTGTTCAGGTTGCTTAAGAGATTGTTATAGGTCAGTTGGTCAATTGGTAAGCTTCTAGATTTTGTTGTTGTTACTTAGTTTTTTTATAACTTGTATGCTTCTCCTTATAGCAAGAATTTTTCTAATTGCAAGCTATCCTTGAGACCTTTTTCATATATCTCACACATTCTTATGCACCCAAACGGTTTCAGTCGCTGGAGAATAGGCTAGCACAGGGGATTAGAGAAGTAGATTTTCAAAGTGTTTAGTTTATTAGTGCTCAGGGGCTGATCGTCAGTATTGCACAAATTGCACAAATGAAAAAAGTTTAAGGAAAGATTTTTTTTTTTTTAGTTTTAAGTAGACGGCAGGGATCCTTGCTTCTGACCAGCTTAATACATTTTACTGTTTAAATCTTCTAAATTAAAAAAATAAAAGCTTTTAAACAACTTTAAAAAAAATCTTCTAAATTGAAAAATCAAATACTGCTTTTGAACATTTCATCTGATTCTGTCTTAAAATAGTTATTAAATTTTGTTAAAAATTAGAATTTCATGGCTCTTGAATCAGATTAATTTTTGGCCTAAAATAACTCATGGAATTTTGCATAATTCCTACTCTGGATCCTTCTTATTTGGCTTACTGTCTTGTTTATTTACATTGTGAATGACCCACTCTGTTGAGAGACTTGAGTAATCAAGTTTTCATTGTCATCATGGGATGCCATGAAGTTGTTCATAACTTAGATATAGAGATCTTTGTTCAAACATTGATCCCTATTATAGTTCTGTATAGTTTGGGATGCAGTGTCCAGATTTTTCTTTCAGAAGGGACAGCTCATTAGTGGCTACTTGGTGAGACCAGTAGTTTAGCCCTCACTGAAGCCACTGCTCTGGCTCTGGCACTAAGCTCAGCTGGCCCAAAGAGGGACTACAGGCTTTCTGGGCCTGGCTGTCTTTACTGAGGTGACGCTTACTGGTGAGTCAGCCAAACAGGGAAAATTCTGAAGGACTGTCTTGATCGATAGGAGTTGAACAAAGGAGAAAGGGGCTAAGTTGCCTAGAGAAGGTGTTAATTTCTATGGTAGGATGATTGGTTCAGTGGCTTAGGTCGCACCTTAATGGGGGAGGTTGCAGCATTGAGGAGAGTTATTCTTAGGATCCTAGAGGAGAGCAGCATAGAGAGCTAGTGGGAGGAAGCTGTTTAACACCATGGTGTTGTCATTAGGGCCTAAAGGTTGATTGTTCTTCTGGAAGGCAGATCCCCCTTAGTGTCCTGTAATCTTGTCATATCACAAAGTCATGAAATATGGAGACTGAAAAGGAACTAAAAAGAAAATCATTCTCTGTTTTTATAGCATTTATCACAATTGTAATTAATTATTAGATTAAGTAATTTGTTTAATTTTGTTTTTCCTCCTGGTTTGTTAAGCTCCATGCTAACAGGATTGTGTCTTTCTTGCCTGTTGTAGTATTCCCATAGTGTAGCAGTGTGCTAGCAACATATTATGTATATGGTAAATTCTTTTTGAGGTTAAAAGAAAAAGTATAGAGAATGTTAATTTTCCTTACAAATTTCGTTACATGAAGTTAGAATTCTTAAAAGGCAAAGAAGCTGTAAAAAAAGATAAACTAAATTATAAACTAAAATTCCTAGCCAGGAAATAATACAAAACAATTAACAAATATTTCAGCAATAAGAAATTCTAGAATAGTGGGTTTGCTGAGTTATATATAAAACATCAGTAATACAATGACAAAAGCAAACAAGGGAGAGAAAACATGTCAGGGAACCCAGCTTTGCAATCCCCTCCCACCCCCCCCACCCCCACCTTGAGAGATCTCCTGGGGACTGAGCCCTTTGGGAGCAACTTTTGGCTCTTCCCCGGGGATAGTGCTCTTGTAGATAGCCCTATTCCCTTTTTATTGAATTCACATAAAATTAACCTTTAAAGTGAACAATTCATTGGCATATATTAAATTTATAATGTTGTGCAGCCATCACCATTATCTAATTCTAGAACATTTTCATCCCTATGGTAAAATCCATTTTCCTACACCCCAACCCCCTGGCAAGCATCAATCTATTTGTCTTTGTGGGTTTTCCCTCTTTTGTAATGGACCTATTGGAGAGGGATCTGCTGTGGCCACAAAGAAATTATTTGGCTTTAGAGGCCTAAGACTCGGGTTAGACTTCTTACAAATATAAATTTTTTTCTCTAATAGTATTTTCAAAGACTAAATGTTAAGTGGTATTTATATGTGTATTTTATTTTAAATTTCATAATTCTCTTAATTCTTCAGTTTTCTGCCCTAAAACTTTATAAAATATGATAATTGTACATTGATGGTTATAAATCAGATATGTATATGTAATTTGCATGTATAACATTTATGCCTCTCACAGGGTTTTGACCACTGACCTCTGGACTGGGTAGTCCTTTGTTGTGGGGGCTGTCCTATGCACTTGTAGAATGTTGTGGCAGCATCTTGATCTAGGTGCTCATAGCAGCCCCAACCCTTCTAAATTGTGACAACTAAAAATGTCTCCAGACATTGCAAAATGTCTGTCAGAGTCAAAATCACCACCAATCACCCCTGGTTGACCACCACTGCATTAAAATCATTCCCTTGAGAATTTGAGTAAAAAGAGACTATTAGTATATTATTTGCTAGAAATAGTCATCATAGAATGATAGAGGAGAATTGCTAAATCACCTATGAATCTAGGCCCATTATTGATTTTTATAATTGTCCCCCAAACTACTTCCATTCATAAAATATATTTTACTTTTTAATTTTGATTTTTTTGGCAGTACTCTCCTTGCGGGTTATGTAAGGGTCATTTCTTATTTGGCTGTGCTACACTAAAGGATTTCAACTTGATTGCCTAATAGGAAGTAATTTCATGGAAAAAGTAAATACAGCCTTGGGCTTGTTGAGAAATACTGGAAACATTCAAACTGTTTTAAATGCAGTGAATAAAGCATTCAATAATTGAAGAAAAGGAGAATTTTTTTTACACAAATTTCTCTATCTGATGTCCAGAGAACTTAAGACCATAGTCTTCTAGTGGTACTACTAAGCTTACTGATAGTAAATTAAATTTTCCCTTCCTGTGCTCCTGGATGTGCACTGAAAGTTCTGTTTTCTCAGTTTGTAAAGGTTCTTTCCTACTTAAATCTCGTTATTTCTCAGTACTCACATGTTAAATGAATTAAATTTTAAAAGGAATATTTGATGTGATTTAAAATTTGTTTCAAAATAAACCTGTAGCCTACTTACATATTATAACCCTAATTATAGATTCTTGATAGAGTCAAAAGTGACAGTTTTTAAGGATTGTTCTGTGAGCCAGTTTTCTAACTAGTTTGTGATCTACTTGTAACTAAGTACAATTGGGGATAAAACTTTGGGGAAAGTAAGATAGGTGAGATGGTGGAAGAGAGCCACAGGAGGGGAAATTTGATGTAATATTATTGGATATTATCAGTTAAGTAGTAGGGTTGAGGGATGGTGTCTCAACTGGTTTTTTTTACTGGGAATAGTTATTTAATAAGGACTTGGGAAGAAAGAAAATCCCATAAAGTAGAGCTTTGGCTGTCTTTTCTACATAGTAAAATTCACTTTTGGTAAATTCTGATCCAGTGCATAGAAGAAGGAAATGAAGTCCATCCCTAAATAATTATTTATACCTAAACTTTTTCTTAGTATACATATGGAGAGAGATGTTATTAACATAATACGCTTTTTATAAGAATACTGTGCTTTAGCTGTTTTTCTTTTCTGTATGTGCTTGGAATGTATCTAATATATTTTTACCATTTTACTTATTTAGGGACTATGTCAGGAGTGAACTGGAGTCAGCCTATGAAGGACCAATGTATTTAGAACCTCTCTCCATGAATCGGTTTACCACAGCCTTAATAGGTAAGTATTATAAAAGAATTAAAAGTGTAGGTGAGGATCAGCCAGTTTTACTGTCTTCTTTACATGCTTAAAATCATACATAGCCTATAGTTGCTTGGGGTTTTTAATGATATTTTAACTATTTGGAAGGTTAATAAAGCTAGTTATTACTTTGTAAGATTAAAATTAAATATGTAATGTTTTTAAGTTATTTATTGTTATTAAAAGTCATCACTATAGTCAAAAATAAATTGCCAGAAACATCACTTGAGACATGATTGAAATATTTAGGTAGCAGAATGTTAAAAATGGGAGTGTTGGGTAAGACCCCAAAACAATGTAGATATAGTTCCAAGTGACATATCAGACCCTACTTACCATGACAGAATTGCAAAAAAGGAGGTGAGAGAAAACCTATTTTGTGACACTCAAACTCACCCATATAGAGGGTGATAAAAGGTTGAATGTTGGAGAAGGAGGATTTCTGTAGAGAGCTCTTTTCTCTGAAATACCTCCCCAACCGTTTACATGTAGAGAATTCAGCAGTAGACCATTTGGAGAGTCACATGTCTTCTGTGGCTTAGGAGGGATACTGTGAACTGGTGTCTGACCCACGCCTGCAAAATCTGAAGCTGCACCATCTAAAATTAGCCACATGTAGCCATTGAGCACTTGAAATGTGGCTAATCCAAATTAAGTTATGCAGTAAGTCTAAACACCCAATTTCTAAGGCTTAGTATAAAAAAGGATGTAAAGTGTCTTGTTAATTTTTTAATGTAGATTGAATGTTTATATGATCATATTTGGTGTGTATTAGGTTGAATAAAATATATTGTTAATTAATTCCACCTGTTTTTTTGGTTGTTGTTTTACTTTTTAAAATGAGGCTACCAGAAGGTTAAAAATTACAAATGTGGCTCATATTATAATTCTAATATGCTATCAAGGCCAACAGTGGGCTGGCTGGCTGTTGAGTTTTCTGACTATGGACATAGTGAAAATGTCTTGTGGAGTTCTCTTGTATCTTCTAATCTATGTAGGCAAAGGGTATTAGTTTCCTATGAACTAGATAAGGGCCCTAAGAGTCTATGGGATATTTTTAGGTCCTTCTACGAGGGCCTTTAGAAGGATAAGAAGGCTCCAATGGGGATTGAATTTCCAGGAGTTAAGCAAAGAACCGGAAACAGCCAGAGCAGAGTATATAACAAGCACTAAGGGTGGGAGAGCCATATTGATGGAACAATTTCAGAAGAACCCATAAAAATGCACAAGAGAAAGGCAATGAGTTTAAAAAAAAAAAAAACAACAAAAACAACACTTTTTTTTAAGGGGGAGTGGTACGTACAGGGATGAGGGGTGGAGGGACAGAGGGAGAGAGAATCTTAATCTTAAGCGAGTTCCATTACTAGCGCAGAGCCCAGTGCAGGGCTCTCGATCTCATGACCCTGAGATCATGACCTAAGTGGAAATCAGGAGTCAGATGCTTAACCGACTAAGCCACCCAGGCACCCCAAGGGGATTTTTTTATGCCCCAGTTTCAGGTGCACCCACACCCTATCATTGTAAGAGCATAGTCAGGTAAGAAATTCCTCCTTCCCTCTCTCTCCTTCTTCCCTACATGCTTCAACCCTGAATAAGTCAGGAAGAGCGGGCAATGGTGCTGTCAGAGAAAGAAGATGAAGCCTGCCATAACCTTTCCACCTCTCTCACAATTGTGGGTTTTCAATCTGTAGTCCTGTAGGAGGCCTGAGCTAGAGTAAGGGAAAAGCCTCAACTTTTAATCAGTTTCAGAGTGTTGGTTATTGTTCAGTTGAGACTGTGTAACCTCAGCTGGATTAGAAAAGTTGTAGGACTTGCCTTAGGAGCAGGAGAACACTAGTCTTCACAGAGTGGATTTTAAAAGACAATAGGAGAAAAAAAATAATGTTCCTTTATGACTATATCCTAGGAGTTGGTGTATTCAATAGTGGTAACATTCAAGTGTGAAAATACAGCTGACCCTAGGGCGCCTGGGGGGCTCAGACGGTTAAATGTCTGCCTTTGGCTTAGGTCGTGATCCCAGGGTCCTGGGATCGAGCCCCACATCGGGCTCCCTGCTGAGCGCGGAGCCTACTTCTCCCTCTCACTCTGCCTGCTTGTGCTGTCTCTCTATCAAATAAATAAAATCTTAAAAAAAAAAAAAAGAAAATACAGCTGACCCTTTAACAACACAGGTTTGAACTGCATGGGTCCACTTAAAATCCAGTACTGTAAATGTATTTGCTTTTCCTTATGATTTTCTTAATAATGTTTTCTTTTCCTTAGCTTATATTACTGTAAGAATACAGTATTACATATAAAATACAAAATGTGTATTAATGTTGGTAAGAATTCCAGTCAATAATAGGTTGTTAGCAGTTAAGTTTTTGGGGAGCCAAAAGTTATGCAGGGTGTTGGCACCCCTAATCCATGCACTGTTTAGATGTCAACTGTATTTGCTAGGTTAGAAAGCTTGTCAAGTATTATTTTTTATTATGTGATGGATGCAATATAGTATAAATTTGAAACATTTCCTTAAATTTTCCTATCAGTGGCTATGATACTCTTTTTACTAAACTAAGATTCAATTAATTAGAAATAAAATCCATAAACTATTACATACTATGTCTTCTTCCAATTTGGATTTTGAAGTACTTTCTACTCATTTTCTTCCATTTCATTAATGAACTTTTAATGAAAAACTGAGTAATATTGATATGCCATCATTTCTTAGAGTTGCAAACTTCTTGGAGCTATTTCTAATAGTGGAATCCTGACATCCAGAGATTACTTTGTGATTTTGATTTATTCGGAATTACTAATTGAATAGGCACATCAACTTAAACAACTTCCAGTTCTTCTGTTGCTTCAGGAAAGATTTCCACTCCTTTTTTCACCTAAATAGGAGAAGTGGTCTTCTCTTAAAGAGAGCCATAGCCTATGAGTTATATTCTTCTATGAAAGAAGATAAATGAAGCCTGTAACCCCAGAGTTGAGCACTGAATGTGCTGGGGAGCACTGTTGTTCACAATGTTCAGTTGAGCACTGAATAGACTTAGGGGAATTTTCGGAGTGTAGAGGAAGTTTACATCATGCTGAACAAGGAAATTTCAATATCACAACTATGAGTACAGTGAAAGAAGTAAGATATGCCAGAATGAAAATTCCTAATCATTCCTAGTATTAAAGCGTTTCCTCCAAGTACTTTCTTTTAGAGTTTTTGCTAATTTTTTAATCAAAGAAATACACTTATTTTTAAAAGCCAAGACCTACCACAATTTTATGATGAAAATTGGCTCTCACCTGCACCACTCCTCTCCACACTCCTGTATCAATTCCCCAGAGGCCTTTTTCCCTTCTAGTCACCATAATATCTTCCCTGCTATTTTCTCTTTTGTCCTTCTCTGGAAATCCTGTCAGTTGGATAATGTTCCTCCTACATTGACCCCCTAACTTCTTACTGTTCTGTTTTCCTTCCCCCCTCCTCTCGTTTTACTTTCTGGATTTCCCAACTTTATCTTCCAACCCTTTTATTGTACCTTTTTTGTTTTATATTTTTAATATCAAGGAACTTGTTTTCATTGAATGCTTCTTTTTACTATGACAGTATTTTTATTTCTTAGATATATCATTTATCTCTTTGAAGCTTTCTTTTGTTCCTTGAATTATCCATTTCCCCTGAAATCTTTTTTCTGTTTGTTTTGGTCTTTGTCTGTCATGGGATAGTAGTGTTTCTCAAACCTGGATTTGAAACACCTGGTTATATTGAACAAGGATTTATAAATACTGATGCCTAGGCCTCATCTGAGGCTGATTAAACCATAAGTTTTACTTAAATATCTGGGAGTCCTTGGCTGATCATTTGTATTAAAGTAAGTTAAGTTGTTGATTGGAATCTCTTTTTAGGGTTTACCAACTGGTATGTTTCACAGTTGATGTTCATGTGGGGTTGGCTGGTTTTGAGTATTTGTATGTCTTTTCACTTGGACTTGGTCATTTTCCCCAAAGAGGAATCTTTCTGTCCCCTGTAGGGGAGGCTGTTGTCAGTGACTAGAATGGGTGACAAGAAACATGGCAGCAGTGCTTGGATACCTAGAGAGCTCTTATCTCTCAGGATGCAGACTTTTGGGTTAATCCCCTCTTTTCATTTGGGCATCTCACCTCTGCTGTGGTGTCCAGGAGCCTGTTTTGGTCTTTCCAGAGAACAAACTTTGGTCTTCCTTCTAGGGTCTGGGAAAGAGTAGTGGTTTGGCTAAGTTAGTTGCCTCCTATCTCTTCATTCTTTGTCCTTTAAAATGTTTTCATAACTCACTTGGTGGCCTCTCCTCTGGGTTTTGTTGTTTGTTTGTTTGTTTGTAGTATTTTGGGTTTTCCTCCTTTTATGCCTTTATGAATATTTTTCACATTATTTAGATATCAGTTTGTTAAAGGCTAAAATTCTTTGTGGGAGAAGATACGTGTTACAACATGGTAGATTGTTAATCAATGTTCAGCTTTGTGTAAAAATGGATGCCATTTTTGTAGTCTTTTAATAGTAATATAGACTGAACACAACTAAAATCTCAAAGTATTGTTTTGCTTTTCATTGGCAAGAAGGAAGAGAATTTGACTTAAATGATTCTTAAGTTAATCTGATAGATAACATGTTAAAGAATTTTTAAGAAATTCTAAAGGGATTTATGGAGGCGTGTTTAGTCAGTGAAATGGAACAGTGTAGTACTGTCATCAGAGTAGATCATTGAAAAAGAATAGCAAGGGGGTCTTCAACAAATGGTGTTGGGAAAATTGGACAGCCACATGCAGAAGAATGAAACTGGACCATTTCCTTACACCACACACAAAAATAGACTCCAAATGGTTGAAAGACCTAAACGTGAGACAGGAGTCCATCAAAATCCTAAAGGAGAACACAGGTAGCAACCTTTTCGACCTCAGCTGCAGCAACTTCTTCCTAGAAACATCACCAAAGGCACGGGAAACCAGGGCAAAAATGAACTATTGGGATTTCATCAAGATAAAAAGCTTTTGCACAGCAAAAGAAACAGTCCACAAAACCGAAAGACAACCGACAGAATGGGAGAAAATATTTGCAAATGACATATCAGATAAAGGGCTAGTATCCAAAATCTATAAAGAACTTATCAAACTCAACACCCAAAGAACAAATAATCCAATCAAGAAATGGGCAGAAGACATGAACAGACATTTTTCCAAAGAAGACATCCAAATGGCCAACAGGCACATGAAAAAGTGCTCAACATCGCTCGGCATCAGGGAAATCCAAATCAAAACCTCAATGAGATAACACCTCACACCCGTCAGAATGGCTAAAATTAACAAGTCAGGGAACGACAGATGTTGGCGGGGATGTGGAGAAAGGGGAACCCTCCTACACTGTTGGTGGGAATGCAAGCTGGTGCAACCCCTCTGGAAAACAGTATGGAGGTTCCTCAAATAGTTGAAATTAGAGCTACCATTCGATCCAGCAATTGCACTACTGGGTATTTACCCCAAAGATACAAATGTAGGGACCCGAAGGGGTACATGCACCCCAATGTTTATAGCAGCAATGTCCACAATAGCCAAACTGTGGAAAGAGCCAAGATGTCCATCGACAGATGAATGGATAAAGAAGAGGTGGTATATATACACAATGGAATATTATGCAGCCATCAAAAGGAATGAGATCTTGCCATTTGCAACGACGTGGATGGAACTGGAGGGTGTTATGCTTAGTGAAATAAGTCAATCAGAGAAAGACATGTATCATATGACCTCACTGATACGAGGAATTCTTAATCTCAGGAACAAACTGAGGGTTGCTGGAGTGGTCAGGGGTGGGAGGGATGGGGTGGCTGGGTGATAGACATTGGGGAGGGTATGTGCTACAGTGAGCGCTGTGAATTGTGCAAGACTGTTGAATCACAGATCTGTACTTTTGAAACAAATAACGCAACATATTTTAAGAAAAAAGAAAAAGAAGAAGATAGCAGGAGAGGAAGAATGAAGGGGAGTAAGTCAGAGGGAGAGACGAACCAGGAGAGATGATGGACTCTGAAAAACAAACAGGTTTCTAGAGGGGAGGAGGGTAGGGGGATGGGTTAGCCTGGTGATGGGTATTAAAGAGGGCACATTCTGCATGGAGCACTGGGTGTTATGAACAAACAATGAATCATGGAACACTACACCAAAACAAATGATGTAATATATGGTGATTAACATAACAATAAAAAAATTAAAAAAGAATAGCAAGGGGGCATCTGGGTGGCTCATTTGGTTGAGCATCTGACTTTGGCTCAGGTCATGATCTCAGGGTCCTGGGATCGAGCCCCATGTTGGGCTCCCTTCTCGGCAGAGAGTCTGCTTGTCCCTCTCCCGCAACCCCTCTCCCTGCTGGTGCTCTCTCTGTCTCTCAAATATATAAACAAAATCTTAAAAAAAAAAAGAATAGCAAGTTCTGACGTAGACACAAATATACAAAAAATGTTAAAGTATAGTAGACTGGCATTTCAAAGTAATGAGAAGGGAAATGGATGATTCTAATCACTAGTTTTGAGACAGCTGACTAAACATCTGGAAAAACAAACTTAGATCATTACTTCTTACCTTATTCTAAAATAAATTCCAAGTGTGTTAATTTTTTTTAAAGATTTTATTTAGAAAGAGCGTGAATGAGGGGAGGGGCAGAGGGAAGAGGGAAAGAGAGAATCTTAAGCAGACTCCATGCTGAGCACAGAGCCTGATGCCAGGCTCGATCCGATGACACCAAGATCATGCATGACTTGAGCCAAAATCAAGAATCGGATGCTTAACCTACTGAACCACCCAGGCGCCCCTCAAATGTATTAATTTAATACATTAAAGAATACTAAGAGAAAATGTAGGTGATTACTTGTATAATCTTTAGTAGGGCAACCCATGTGATTTAACCATGACACCAAAGGTAGAAATCATCAAAGAAAAGATTGATAGGTTTGACCATTTATAGTAAAATATCCTGTACTATAACAGAAAAATATTATTAAAACATTCAAATGACACATTGGGAAATATAGTCATAAGACAAAGGAAATTAATATCTTGATCAAAGAATTCCAGAAGGCTACATTCTCCAATAGAAATGGTCAAAGAATGTGAAGAAACATTTCACCAAATAATTACAAATTATTTTTGTATACTTATTTGTAATTGGTAATCAACAAATGCAACTTTTAAAAAGCTTAAGAAATACTCCTTGCCCTACCCTTCCTTAAATTATTTTTAAAGCTGGCAAATCAGTGGGAAAATGGGCACCATGTACACTGGGTGTTTTGTTTCTATAGAGCAATCTGATGGTATGTGTCAAAAGCCTGAAATATTTCTTTGACCAGTAATTCCACTTTTAGGAATTTAGTCTAAGAAGATATTGGGAAATGTGCTCCAGGTAGTTTATACAAGGATGTCATACACGTATAGGCTTATTCATAACAAAACATTTTATAATTATGCACTATTTGAAAACAGCCATACGCTAGCACTCTGTCATATGCATTCAGTGTAATATCCCATACAGCTAAAAGCAACCATGTATATGTACCTTCTGGCATAGAGAGAGACACATGCATTATATGTATTAACTGAAAAACACTGTGAAATAGTATGTACCCTATAATCTAGAAAACATTTGTGTATATTCACATGCATAGAATAAATCTGAATAGAAAACATTTGTGTATATTCACATGCATAGAATAAATCTGAAAAGGGTAATGGTGTGAGTACCTAATTTTTAAAAAAGATTTATTTAGTTGTTTGAGAGAGCAAGCAAACTTACATGAGCGGGAAGGGCAGAGGGAGAGGGAGAGCCAGTTTCAAGCCAACTCTGCACTGAGCACGGAGCCAGATTCCGGGGGCTCGATCTCACAACCCTGAGATCACCTGATCTGAAACCAAGAGTCAGACATTCAACCATCTGTGCCATCCAGGTGCCCCTGAATACCTAATTTTTATTGAGCACTTAACTAGGTTTTAGATACAATGCTCTCTATGCAGTGCTTCGTCTAATGGACCAAAGGTATTATTAACAGGCTGTCTTGGTGTGATAGGATTATAAGAGATTGAACTTTTCCCCCCTTTTTATTTCTCTGTATTTTCTAACTTTTCTATAATGATCATACATAATCCTCTGGGAAGAATTTGTTACTTAAATTTTTTAGTGTTAACTTTCACTATTGAGTCATTTGGAAAGAAGGCTTGCATCGTCCTGTAAAAGCAATTAAAGCTTGAAAATCTCAGAATGAATTTTGTTGCAGCATGATCTTAGAGAAGTAACTGTATCTCTGGAATTTTATGCTATCACCTATACACCAGAACAGTTAAATATTGAGGACCTTTGTAAAAAGAGCTATATATAAACAGTAGTAATTGAATAACTATAATATTGAATTAGACATAAAAAAAACCTTTTTCTGTATTATATATGCCATCCAAAATGTGATGAAGACCAGTGGATATTTGTGCTGCTTTTTTCAGATTAGTACCTAGGAAACTGGTGCTCAAAATTGACAGAACATGTGAATATGTAATTATGGTTAGATGAGGTAAAAATTTGATTTAAATTATTATCTAAGAGATCTTAATTAGACTTCTTCAAAAGCTGTGTCATCTTTATTGGCAGTGTCTTTTGTTTTTATTTTGTGGATACCAAATCTTAAATGCGTTCTCCTCCCCATTTTAGGTCAGTTGGTGGTGTGTACTTTATGTTCCTGTGTCATGAAAACGAAGCAGATTTGGCTCTTTTCAGCTCACATGCTTCCCTTGCTAGCACGACTCTGCCTTGTCCCTCTGGAGACAATTGTTATCATCAACAAATTTGCTATGATTTTTACTGGATTGGAAGTTCTCTACTTTCTTGGGTCTAATCTTTTAGTACCTTATAACCTTGCTAAGTCTGCATACAGAGAATTGGTTCAGGTAAGACTGACAACCACACACAGGTAGATAAAATTATACATAAAAATTAGTTCTACTAAAGATTTAGTTCACTTCATAGTTGTGATCATGGTAACATTCTGTTGGACAGTTTCTAAGTAGCAACTATTTTCAACCTAATTAGGAGCATCTGCGATTCTTTTTGATGAATTGTTCTGCAGGGAGGCAGTGAACTGAAGTGATTCTGGGGAAGCAGAGTGTCTGGGGTTTTACTCTGGCTCTGCTGTTGACTAGCTGTGTAACCTGGGGTTGGTGGGTAGTTACTTAAGTTGGCTTATCCGTAAAATGGAGCTAAGAGTAACAGTTGTACTTAACTTGTAGGGTTGCTGTGAGATTTAAATGAGTTCAGTGTGGCAGAAGTATTGAGTATGTGTTAACTATTATAATGAAGACAAAAATAATACAGAATTGAAAACGTAGAGGTAAAATCTGGATTTTTCTTCTGATTAAAGTCCTCCTGTGACTACAGTTTTTTTCCTTGTATTTGCCAGCTTATGTAAACTGAGAAGTAGTTCTGGGCATTCATATGATGGATTTTGTTTAAGATATACTGATTTTGCCAACATGACATGCTTCTGCCTATCCTACTTTTTTTAGCCTTTGCTAAAAAAAAAGTAAACAGATTATTTCCCAGATAGAAACAATAGATATATAAATATTTCCATTTGACTTGTTTGATAAGTTCAGTATATAAAACAGATACGAAAACTGACATTGATATAAAAAGAGTGCTAAAATGCACATTCATTTCTACCTTTTGACTGTGTGTATATGACCTTAAGGTACAGGAGGCTCTCAGATTGACTAAACTGAAACTACTAAGTGAAGTGGGTTTTTTTGTTGTTGTTGTGGCCCCAGGGGCAGATTTCCCAGAAAAATTTCCCTAAACTCTTGGCTTTAGGTTGATTCTGCCTTCTTCTTTGTTCATCTTATGTAATGATTAACTTGGGCAATTTTCCTGAAAGTAGGTCTTTCAGAGAAGAGGAAGTTATTTTCATACTCAACGAAGAGCTATTTCATGAGGAAGGGTTATAGTTGTATTCAGAATAAGAATGACTAAAATATGTATTTTTTCTTTGAATTCAGTCTTGTGGAGCTACCCTAGTTTGTGGGAAACAGAAGACAATTAGTAAACATTAATTGTTTACTGTTTATTTAATGGGGACTGTTAAGGACAGAGCCCTCATTTTTCAGTGTCATGTGTTTACCTTCTTGGTTGCCTTAAGATTCATGCATCACTAGATGTCGTAGTTGAAAATAAATTCTAGGTTATGAAATCCACAACCTGGAAAGAATTGGATAGGTAAGAAATGGAAACTCTCAGGCTTTTGAGTCATCTGTTCTTTGAATGGAAAGGAGGAAAATTACTCTCTACCTCTCAATGATCAGTTTGCTGCTAGTAATAACTTTGCAGCTAGTTGGACAACTTGCTTTTTCTTTAAATATTTTCTAGTAGGGGAAAAATAGAAGTTAATCTTGACTGGATTTTAGAGAAAGCATTTGATTTACAGAAAAAATTTAAATTTAGAATAATCTGCAAGTCATTGCATTTTAATTTAATACTTAAAAGATCTAGGTCTACCTAGAGATAGGTGTTAATTAGAAATCAGAAAAACTTGAAGTCAGTGTATTTTAATTTAAGATTTTTGAATTTTATTGAAACATTCTGGTATCACATTGAGAGTTCCAGCAAGACAATTTGGCTATGTAGGTTAGAGTTTGTAGCCTGCCTTGCAGAACCCTATTGTGTTACCAGAGTCTGGTCCTTGGCATAGTAACTCCAGAAACTTTGTTACATGTATGCTCTTAGGCTGAATCAGATTATGAGAATTGATTCCTCCTAACGAGTCTCATAAGAGATTGTTTTACAAACTGGAAAGCTAATTTACTGGGTAGTAGATTAATAAACTTTTTTTAGTTGTACCTTTTTTCCTGGTGTTAATGCACTAGGCAGATCAAGTCAATTGAGAAATGTTGTTTGATAAATACACAGGAGGAGCAAGGGGAATTGATCTGTCTGGGGGAAAAGACTTACTAACTGTCTTTGCTCTCCAATAGAGTAAACTCCAGTGTTTATTCTGTCTTTTGTCAAACTGTTTCTCCCCTATGACATTTCCTGAATAAAACCGGAAAAATTCTTCCTTTTACATTGCCCCTTTTTCTAGCCATTCACACACTATTGCATCATTTATGGTAGTCCTGATCATTTTGATTTAGACTTGAGTAAGTTTACAAAGTCTACTCATCCTACCTTTGATGTAGTTTTACTCTGAAAGAGACTTTACTCTGAACTGTAAGGGCAGTTTATAAAGGTTGTCATTTGATGAATGTGTGTCAAGTGTTGATAGTAATGCAAAATCAGATAATTTTAGAAAACATACTAACTGTATATACAGAGCTAACTTTAAAGGAATTTAGTTGGAACAATCTTATAGTGAAAGAAAAGCAATTTAATTTTTCTCTTTTTAAGTACTTTGAACTCTTTTGTGTTTAAAAGTGTTTATTGAAGTGATACAAGATGTTTTCCTGTCTCATTTTCTTATTCAGGTAGTAGAGGTATATGGCCTTCTAGCCTTGGGAATGTCCCTGTGGAATCAACTCGTAGTCCCTGTACTTTTCATGGTTTTCTGGCTCGTCTTATTTGCTCTTCAGATTTACTCCTATTTCAGTACTCGAGATCAGCCTGCATCACGTGAGAGGCTTCTTTTCCTTTTCCTGACAAGGTAATTAATAAGAACATATGATACTGTACATAATCTTAGGAAGAGAAGACTTTGATCTAGGAATAGCAAGTTTTGCAAATTTCCAGTTACATTAGAGTGTACCCCATATTTAATTAAGATAGGATTTTCATTTGGTGGATGCCTAGGTCTGGCAGTGCAGGGAGGTGCTAAGGTAATAATGGTATATTTGGCTGTAGCAAATGATTTGTGGAAAGGTACATGGCAAATTTTAAAAATATTTTTTTAATTTCAAGTTAAACTATTGGTTGGGTAAATAAAACATGTTACTAAAAATAATTATCAATTACTAAGTATTTAATATGTGCCACCACATTCCTAAACACTTTTCTTCACATTTAATCTTGACAGCAACCCTGAGAGATAGGTGCCTTTATTATCATTTACCATTTTTTAATAGCTGAGGAGACTGTACTGAGAGTACCTTGCCCCAGGTGACACCGTTGAAAGAAGCCATGCTGATGTCAGAGCCCATCTGAGTTCAAACCTTACTCTTGCAACTAACGCCCTGTTATTTTTAATGTTTTGCTTCATTATTCAGATACAGTCAAATAATTGGAGAAGTGAGTATATCATAATGCTTTGCTCTTTGCCCCAAAGGAATTCTAAGACTTGGTTTTTAAGATTTAGTTTTTTAAAAAAATAGTCTTAAGTCATCGGAGTCCTTTTTCTACTAAAGTTATCTTTGTTGTGAGCTACATCCACATTTGTCATTTTTCCACTCTTGAGTTTGAATCTCAAGCCCTCAGAACCTAGCACATGGCTATGTATCTTCATTCCCTGGCACACACAGGCAAGAATGAAACTCTGTCCTTCGGGAGAGTACATATAGGCAGACAAAAGTGTTGAGTTTTAGTTAATAGAGCCATTGTTTCTCAGCCAACCAAGTGATGGAGCACTGTGCAGTAAGGGGTGCAGGGAAAATGTTAACACAGTGTTAAATATCAATAAAAATGTCATAGGACAGTACCTATTTTAGTAAATAAGCAGAATAAACTTATTTTATACTTTCTAAAAATAACACTTTTAGTTGATAAGTAGCTTCTATAAGCATGCAATAAATTGATACCAAATATATTTTAATAGTTCATTATTAATGAAGTTTCACTGCTATTGTTTATTTTTTATTTTTTTTAAGATTTTATTTATTTGACAGAGGGAGAAACAGTGAGAGAGGGAACCACAAGCAGGGGGAGTGGGAGAGGGAGAAGCAGGCTTCCTGCAGAGCAAGACCCTGGGATCATGACCTGAGCTGAAGGCAGACGCTTAATGACTGAACCACCCAGGCACCCCTGCTATTGTTTTTTAATGTAAATATTATGGAAGTTTTATGAAGAATTTTAAAATGATCCAAAAAGTAATTCAATTTAAAGAGAAAGAGAAATAGAATCCTTTGGTTAGGATAATAACCTAAGTGTGAGACTGGGATTGGTCATGTTTTAAACCATATTATTAGCCATTAAAAAGCACAATCAGATCAAATGTAGCACAGTGTAATAGGCTTAACAAATCAGTAAGCCATGAATGAGTTTGGACTTACTTACAAAGTAAGAAAGTAATACTGAAACTTTTAGATGAGGTTTAGGTGTCTTGACAAAATGATTTTTCTCTCTATTCCTTTTTATACGTAGAATAGAGTACATTCCTAAATATAGGAATGTTGAACTTTGGTTTTTAACAGAGAAGTTAATTGGTTCTTCTGTTAATTTCTATCTCTGTAAGCATTGTTCGTTGTCCTTGATGCTTCTTTGTGCCAGGTTACATTGGTGTGTTTACCTTGCCAAAGAACAACTTATTTACAAAAGGAAGATTGCAAGTTTATCAGCATATTCTGACTAAACAAACCAACTAAAAAAGCACACACAAACAAAAACTTTGTTTTTGCAGCCAGGAAATAGAAACTAAAATCAGTAAAACATCTCACTGAAGAGAGAGAGGAAGAAAAGTTTTATAAAGTTTTCCAAATCCTTTCACTTCTCCAAAGTTAGGTTGAAACCTTTTGCTTTCTTATGTTCTCTTTTGAAAATATCCTCTTGAAAATGTAATTAAATCATACTGCTTGGGTATAAAAGATTTCTCTAAATATTAAGACAAGAATAGAGAAATAGCATGGATCATCAGTAAAATTTTCAGACTTTTCCCATGAGAATGAAGTAAAAGTTTTAGTGTATTTTTAGCCATGATTATTACTTTTTAGTTATTAGACAATTTGTTTAAACATCCTGCACAAGGATTTCTGAGAAAATGTCACATTTCAGAAATTAGATTTCTAAGAATACCATACAATCATTCTTTTAGCTATCAACCACCATGACTCATAGATATCTTGACTCCTAAAAGAAAACCACATATTTTTTTTTCCTCATCATAATGTATATTGGTCTATGGAAAAGTAGATGTTTTCACTTAAAAACTTAACTTATGAGCAGTTAATTGTGTAGGAAGGATAACTACGTAGCAGAAGCACAGAGCTACATAGTAAAGGATAGGTATTGATTTGCCTGAATGAATTCCTCATACATACAAATGAAATTCTTAACTGGAATTCTCAGACTTCTCTGAACATTTGTTAAATGCTGTATAAATGTTAAATCCAAACTATTAGTACATAATATTACATATGTTTGTAAAATACTTGTTAATGAGTTAGTTTCTAATATGTTCAGTGAAAGTATGGAATGTATTTCCATAAAGTGTGAAAGTATTTACAAGCTTTAGTTAGTGTAAGGTCTTCCAGTTCTTGTAAGTGGTATTCATAGCAAACTTTTATGTTAAAAGTTGATGATAAAATTATTTTTTAAATGGTCTTAGGCTGTATTCTTGGATATGCTTTTGAAATAACCCAGAAAAAAATGCAATTATGTAAACCTAAATTAAATTAAAAGTTAAAGTATTAATAATATGGAAAATACTGTTGTATTGAGAGGAGTTGGGAGCTGCAAAGTCAATATGGGCCTTCCCTGGTAGCAGTTTGGTCAAATAAGGAGTTTTGACAGGTAATCATATTAGCACAATTCGAATAGCCAACATTTTTCAGAAGGTACTATGGGCAACTATATGAGTCTTTTTTGAATATTATCAGCATGTTAATTATATGTCTCTTAGGGTTTGAAGACAATTTAAGCCCTTACTGCTTTTGAAAGAGGTGATAAAGAGAAGACTATTTCAGATATGATGCTATGGACTGAATATTTGCCAAAGAGTTTTAAAAAAATGTAGGTTAGGATACTAGAAGAATGGATTTAAATTATTAATGGAGTGGTTAGGTGATTTTTACCTCAAATTTTGGTTTGGGGTGTTTTAATTGATGAGGATCAGATAAAGGTTGGTGGTTATTTGAAGGCTTAAGACGGTTTTTTCAAATGGAAAATTTTTATCTGTCAATATTTCCCCACCCTCCTTTTTCTAGTATTGCTGAATGCTGCAGCACTCCTTATTCGCTTTTGGGTTTGGTCTTCACGGTTTCCTTTGTTGCCTTGGGTGTTCTGACGCTCTGCAAGTTTTACTTGCAGGGTTATCGAGCTTTCATGAATGATCCTGCCATGAATCGGTAAGTTCTTGACTATGGCTACCTCTAGACATTTAAATATTATATATAATTTGAAGAAGTAATGATGAATTTCAGAGGAAATGGAATTTTGAGATATTTTTTTGAATGGTTGCATCTATTTGGATTTAAAATACTATTAAAATATAACTGAATTTCCATATGTAAAAGATGAGTTTTTACTGTATGTACATATCAATATATATTGGACACTTTCCTAGATTTAAGAGATTTTTTCATAGGGGAGGGGCAGAGGGAGAGAGAGAATCATAAACAGGCTCCACACACCCAGTGCAGAGCCTGACATGGGGCTCAGTTTCACAACCCTGAGATCATGAGTCATGAGCTGGAATCAGGAGTTGGACACTTAACCAACTGAGCCACCCAGGTGCCCTAAGAGATTTTTGATAGCTTGCTTTTTCCCATTTGAAGTTTAAGTGTAGACCTGTTAAAATCCAATTTCTATATTTGATACTTAAAAATTTTTTTGTGTGTGTGGACATAATTTGGATACTGATTGAAGTTTCAAAGGATGCATTAATGAGAACGCAGAATAGTTAATCTAGTTATTAAATCACTAAGATTAGATATTGGGAAACCCTATTTCTAAAACTTGTCACGATTTCTGTTAATGTAGGAATTTTTAATGGTTTCATTTGTATAAATTTATATAATCTTAAAGTCTTTAAATCTTTATGGAATGTTGCAGAATTAGTAGATGGTGAGTATCTTGTAAATTGGAGGAAACATTTTTTGGGGGGTGTACAGTATTTTTTTATGACAGAAGAGAAAAAAATGCTTTATAATCTTCCTGCTAGTCCCAGCTAACGCCTTTATAATGGCAAAAGAGGGAGGAGGGCAAGAAAGAAAAATAATTCACACCATTCAGAAAATACGAAATGAGAAGTGACAATTCTTCCTCCCCCTGCTTGCCATTTCCTCTCCCTGAAGGGTAACAGTTTATAATGGTTATTTTAAAATTTCTTATGGGGAAAAGTACACACACATATATATTTGCTACTTTTGTTTTTGTTTCATTTCCACATAGTATACACAGTTCTGCACTTAAGTTTTTCACTTAAATATGTTTTAGATGTTTTTTTATGTCAACACAAAGACATCCTCATTCTTTTTGATAAAGGTATAGTATTCCAAAATATGGATGTATTTCTTTTTTTCTTTTTTTATTAAAAAATGGTTCCTTTGTATATGTCTCCTTTTTTTTTAACTCTTAATTAGAAAACTTTTAAATTAACAAAGTTGAAACAATAGTAAAATGAACCTCCAGATACCTGTCATCTATCTCCAGTAGTATAGCCAGTCTTCCGTCATGCTTGCCCCTATCTACTCCACTTACTTTGTCCCCTCCATAATCCCCAGCTGCCTTTGTTTGGTGCAAATCCCAGATATAATACCATCTTACCCATAAATATTTCAGTCTCATTGTCTCATTTGAAAAAGCATAACTACAATAGTACATTCATTCCCAGTAAGAGAAGAATTCCTTGACATAAAATTCCCAGTTGGTGTTCATATTACCCTTTTTTGTGTTTTTAACATTTTGTTTGTTCAACTTCAGATCCAAATAAGGCCCATATTGCAGTTGGTTACTATTTTTTTAAGTTTCTTTTAATATTTAGGTCCCTGCTGTGTCTGTATTTTTTCCCTTTCATTTTATTTGTTGAAGACACGAGATAGTCCTGTTTAGTTTTTCAGAGTCTGGATTTTGCCAGTTGTATCCCTGTGATATCACATAACATGTTCTGTTATTCACTATATTTTCTTTTACATTTAAATTTTTTGTAGTACATCCATAGGGTAAATTATCAGTAAGATTATTGAGTTGAAGGGTATATACATTTTTAAATTCATTAGCAAGTTTTTCTCTAGAAAGGTTTTTTCTGTTTTATCTCAACATTAGTCTCCCTGTTTTTTCTCAAAATTCCTTGTCAATGGTTGGGTCATCAGACTTTGAAATATTTACTCATTTGTGGTTTTGAAAACTGGACTTAACCTTTGTTCATTTATTTGTGAGGGTTCTTTATAAATCAAGTCAATAAGATGAAAAAGATCTCAAGATTTTTTATGTATTTTCCATATGGAAACTGAATTTCAAGAAAGTATATTTATGTCTTCTCTAGTTCTTAGGTCTACTTAAAGAGACCTTTCCTACTCCCAAGATTATGAAGACATTCACCTATGATTTTATTTTTTATTAATCAAGCTACAGCTCATGATATAAATATAATTCAGTGGATATCTAAGAATGGTAGAGTATCTGGCTCATTAGCAAAGCCTGGTTAGAACACTTTTATTTATCTTAGAAGTTGCTTTTTATCTCCTCATTGTATGCTAAAATAATAGCTATTACATTTTGCACACATATAATGGTGTATTATGACTATGTATTACTTATTACATCGATGCTCTATATAAGTTAATATTCTGATCAGGTTTTTTTGTCTAAGTCAGACTAGATCACAAATATGTAACAACAGTGTAAGTCTTTGGATTATTTTCTCTTGGAATGAAATGAGATTTTGATTGTTTTTCTGAAAACGTGTGCTTTCTTTAGGGGCATGACAGAAGGAGTTACGCTGTTGATCCTGGCAGTGCAGACTGGTCTGATAGAGCTACAGGTTGTTCACCGGGCATTCCTGCTCAGTATTATCCTTTTCATTGTCGTAGCTTCTATCCTACAGTCTATGTTAGAGATCGCAGATCCTATTGTTCTGGCGCTGGGAGCATCTAGAGACAAGTAAGAAACTTCCTAAAAGAAATTTTTGTAAAATTCTTTGTACGAGTTTGTTGTTTGAAGATTTAGATAATATTTAGAGACAGAAAATGGATGAATAATTGGTATTCGCGTAAGGTAACAAGTTTACCTTTTTTTTTTTCTATATGTTTGACTTTTCTGTTTTTTTTCCTCAAGATTCTTATAGTTAGAAATCACATCAAAGGCCATGTAATCACAAGTCAACTTTTTCTTCTTCAGAGAAATTTAATTAATACTTTTTATATTCAGTTTTAAAATGAAGAATGGAGAGGATCAAATTTAGTCCAGGAAATACAGTAAATAATGTAATTTTATTCTGTGTAATGCTAAAGCAGAGAAAGCATTGAGAAAACAGGAAATCATTTGAAGGAGAGAGAAAGGCTCTCAGGCAGTCATAAAGATAGGCATTTATGGAATAGTGGCCTCATCTGATGGCCTTTAGACAGTTTTAACTTACTGAGGTTTTAATGGGGATTCTTGACACCTTATGGGACCAGGTGAAATTAATAGCTGCATTCATGTTCATGCCATATTACAGAAGTTCTCTTAAGGAATGAAAGTCAAGTTATTATTTAGCTCTTTAAGGTAGAATTAGGCTTACTGTAGTTTATACAAGGACATTCTATAAAGAATTACTAAAAATTCAGCACCACTGTTTCTTTCCAGCGTCTGTTGACATTCTGTTGATTTTTGAAATACCTGAATTTATTGCTTCTTTGGTAGTGTTTTATGAGTAAGGGAACAGGCAGTCTTTTGGGAGATAGAATTTTGACAGCAGATGTTTAAAACATTTCAAATTAACATTTTAATTACAGTTCATCAGATTTATCTTTTTATCCCTATATCCCACATTGCTGAACATTCTGAAATTTTTCTCCAATGGTAGAATGGCTGCAAGAATCAATTTAATTTAAATAAGTTTAGAGCTTTTTGATTTGTTTCAGATAATCATTTTAATTAATTATAGTTATTTGAGATTTGGTTTTGAGGTTTAAGGTATCAATAGAAGCATTTAAGATGTTGAACTCAGTGGTGAACTTGGTTAAGTGGCCATTTAAATGGGTTGTTTTTGACCTAAGGACAACACTGTTTTGTCATTTCTGGCAGTATCATTTAGTAGTATTACTCATACAAATTAATTTAGCGTATACCGATAAGACTAATATAATACTATAGAAAGTATCAGAAAAGAGAAAGAAATATCTAATTCCACTGCCGTAAGAACCAGTAAATCCAGTTCTGATTCCCACCAGGATGTTGAAGTAGCCTCATTACTGGCTTTTTCCTCCAAGGTCAAATGGAGAGGAAATTTGAAAGGAATGAAACTGAGAAGCCCTGTGTGTGGGTGTGGGGTGGTTATTTTGCATCATTGTCAGTGTTCTTGCTGGTGTCCACTGCAGCATTCGCCAAAGGCAAGAGGGGTTCTTGGCTGTGAAAGGACGAAAAAGGGATGAATTGTTAGGGTTAGGTGCTTCTCTCCTACCGTTGCCTATGGTAAATAAGAGAGTACAGCCAAATGCCAGTACTTTTTAAAACAAATGAAATCGAAGAGTTTGAGAAAAATGTAACTGATTAGAACTGACTCAAGAAGAATTTAAAAACTTGGATAGTTCTGTGACTGTTGAAGAAGTGGAAGCAAATGGCAAACATCTTGACCCAAATGGTATTACAGGCAAGTTCCAAACTTTGATGGAACAGATTATTCCTATTTGAAACACACACTTCCAGACAATAAAAAGAATACTCCCCAACTCATTCTGTGCGGCTGGTGTAATCCCTGTATGGAAGTCACACAGACAACTTGAGAAAGATAAAGTTTTATTTCACTCATAGCAGGAGGTACTATGCAGATTTGTAATATTGGCTGGAATATAGACAGCTTGAGCACTAGAACAGAGAGCCCCCAAACACACCTATATATGTTGGACTTTGGTATATGACAAGGGTGGCATGTCCAGTGAGTGGGGACAGGTGGTACTCTTCCATAATGTTGCTGGAAAAAATGGTCTCTATTGGGAAAAGGAGAGAATGGGTTCCTATCTCACACCATAAACAAAGGACCAACTCTGGAATGTTAGAGACCTAAAATGTCAAAAACAAAAATTAAAACTCACATAGGCTACTATATTTTGGACTTTCAAGTAGGAAACAGTTTCTTAAACTGACAACTGCTGTGGGAGAGCGAGACTAAGAGTTAAGAATGACTGTGATTAGGAAAGGAAAGAGTGATAAATCTAACAATTACAATTAATAACTTTTTAGACCTAAAGTTAACTTTATAAACTGGGAGAAGATATTCATAGTATTTGCACTTGCCCAAGAATTGGTATCAATATACAAATAGCTCAAATGAGCAAGAGAAATGGATGAAATACATTTTTATCTTTAGGCTTTTAGTGAAAGAGGAGACACATGAATATGAAGAGAGGTTCAGCATCTTTAGTGATAAGAGAAATGTAAATCAAGACCACACTGAAGTGCTGTTTTAAACCTGTGGGATTGGCAAGGAATAAAGGAAGGAAGGAAGGAAGAAAGGAGAGAGAAAGGAAAGTCAGCTAATTATCTAGAGTGGAAAAGGTCTAGATGACATGGTATCCCTGGTTTCTGGTGGGAGTGTAAAGTGGTGTAATCACTTTGGAAACAGTGCGGCCATTCTCTCCTCCTACATGTATACTCTAGACGTTCTTACACATGTTTCAGTAAGGACATGCAGAAGAATGTTCATTGCACAATTCACAGTAGCATAAATCTGGGAACAACCCAAATGACAATCAAACAAAGTGGGTGAGTAAATGTGATAATAATCACCATGGAATGTTAGAAATGCAGTGACACAGAAAACAATATGCACGATTCATAGCATTATAAAGTTAAAAAGTAAATCCCCAAAGATGACAGTATAGAATGTTATTTTTGTGTTAAACAAAAATTTAAAATATACTCTTTAGGAATACAGATAGATTAATAAAACTATAAAAAAGGAAAAGCAAGCAAGAGAGTAAAGAACACAGATTCATGTTGATGCTTTCAATGGGTGCAGGGAGGCAGGACGTGGAATAGGCAGGCCTGCTATGTGGTGAAATGTGGGTTATTGTCCGGGCCCTCACTTTTGTATGGGGAGACAGGTTCATGAAGGCTTGTTACAGTATTTAAGATAGCTAATTAGATTACTAGCTCAGTAAAAAGAGGGCCACCCACAGACCAGTGGTGACAGTGCATCCTGAATTAAGGATTATGACTAATTCAGAGTACTGGGGATTGAGAAAGGAAACGAAAAATATCTTAACTCTCAAATTAGAGGAATAATTAAGAGATAATATCGATAATTCATATAACACTGCTTCTCTGTCATTTAAGAAATAATTACTAGGGGGAGAAAAGCCTCACATGTCTTTGGAGTTGCTTGGACTAGAGGTAATTTCCAGTGTTTAACTTCAAAAGGTGTCTCAGTTTTAGCCGTAGAGATAATTGTTGCCCTTATCTATAAATTTTATTCCAGTTTTTAACAAGGAATTTTAGGATAATGGTCCACTTACTCAAATTACATAGTAGATTTTCAAATGACAAACTTCTAAAAAAAATGGATTGGGGTGAATGTAAAAATTTTTTATTTTATTTTATAGTGCTTAACCTATTAATAGGATAAGATTTCAATGTTGTTTTCTGCTGTTCATTTTATATTTAATTTTAAATTAGATTTTTATTGAATTTTAACTGCTTAAATAAAGATACATATTTGTGTATATAATATACACACCTATGTTTGTGTATATATATTTGTGTGTTGGTGTGTATACACACACCAAAATTAGAAATAAATTATAACTCTTGGCATAATGGTGTTTATGCTTCTTTATGTATATAAAAATAATATACGTACATCTGTATGTGAATATATACCTATTTTATATAAATGGATCATAGCTTGATTTTGAAAAAATACATTTAAAGCTTTAAGGCAAATTACCCTATTTAAAGAAAGTGATTTACAATTTAGTATCTAATAAACTATAACTACTGTTACAGTAATTCCTTCCTGCCTGCCTTTCTTTAAAAAATAAAGTAAAACTTTTTATTTTTTGGATCTCAAAGCAGAACTACTGACAAGTTTATGTTTGTCCCATAACTTTGGAAGGTAGAAAATGTTTGCAAGAAAAGTTGTAAAACAGTTCCCAAGTACCTAGCTTTAATTTTTCTTCTCTGAATTAGTAAATTATAGAAAGTCCCATACAGTCTAGCATTTAACCTTGTGTGTGGTTATTTTTCTTTATGCCGCCTTTTTTTTGGTTTCCTTGAGACTGCGTGGATTTGAGATCACAGATAATGATTTTTAATTAAAAAATTAATTTTTTTTTTTGCAGCCCTGAGCTCTGAATGATTTTGGTTGAAATCTACATTTCCTCAATGGATGAATATGAACAAATGAACAAATGAATAGTTCATCTTTTATAGGAAATCATTAATAATTTCAAGTCTTGATATTCAGTTAATAGATTGTAATTGAGTTTTGTGTTTTAAAAGAGGAAATCTGTTTTGGGTTCATACTGATTTCTTTCTAGATTTGTGATCACTGTGTTAAAAAAGTACTCCACCTTTGGCTTTTATTTACCCAGGAAATGGAAATATCTAATATCTTTTTTTTTTTTAATCCTTTGTGGCAGCCCTCTATCTTTATTTGCTTGTAAATCAGGTATATAAAGTAACGATAAGTAAATTTACAGGGGGTAGAAATGACCTTTTTTCTGTTGTAAGGAAAGATTTTTCTAAGTTCTGCTTAAGGCACTTGTTGGGGAAGGTTTTTGTTTATGTATCTTTTAGAACTTGGTATATAATCTATCTTAAATTGGGGTGTATTTAAGGAATGATTTATTAGAATATTTTGATATATGAAGAAGTACACAAAAGAAAAAATTATGTCCCTTCTCCTTTTGCCATAACTATGGGGCTCCTTCTGTGTATGTATTCCACCATTGACAAGTAGGGTTCAAGTGGAATCCGAAACTGAAATCTAAGTCTAAGAAAGTCTCTCGATTTGTTGGGTGTCTTAAAAGCATAAAGTTTTATTATATGTAAAAAGTGTATATATAATATGTATACACACTAAGTTAAGTATATGTATACATTAAGCTAAATATATGAAGTTATATATATATATACTTACGTATATATAGTATTCCCCCATAAGATAACCATGATAACTTTTGTCATGCTTATATCTTAGGGCTTTGAATTTGGGTGGATAGATAGGTTTAAAAAAAAGTAGGAATAGATGGAAAATAATTTGAAAAATATCACGCAGAAATAAATATTCAAGTTTTATTTGGCACTACAAACAAGCCTTTGAGCTTAAAAGCTGAGCTATGTGAAGGAGTTACTGTTCTTTTTTTCAAGGAGTTTAAATTTGGGTGATAAGACATTTTTATGTCTGTGTACATTAATATTATTTAGATAATAACTATAAAATATAAATAAAAATGTTGAGGCATACAACATATAAATATCTGTATCATTGAAACAAGACTGCAGTTTCAGTGTATGATTGGCTGGTACCAGTGTTAAGAATTCTGAGAGGGTCAGTGATTCCTGGAGAAAGGATTCACGTTACCTGATTTGTTTAGTTTGAGCTAGCCTAAAGGGTTTAGAACAAGAGAGAGTGGGACCAGAGGCATTTCTAGTGGGGTGTAAGAGTGTTTGTGTTTTTCTGGGAGTACAGTTAATTAACCATCTTTGCTTGTAGTGAGGAACAGGTGTTGACAAGTTTGGACCAAAACACTGGGAGTCGAGGAGCTCAGATGCCAGGCTAGGAAGTTAGAGAAGGCATTGACAATATTACACTAGTAGAGCTTTAGGAAGATTAATCAGGCAGGCAGTGTCTGGGATAGATTGGGACTAGGGGAGGAAGACCAGCTAGTAGGTCCTACAACACAGTTGTTCATAGTTTTTACGCCTCTAGCCCTGACAGATGTGCGGATTAATAGAGCTGTTGGAGAACCATTCCTCTTAGTAATACTGCGCTCACAGTAGCAGAGATTTTCATCACAGTGTAACAGGTGGGGAGAAGATGTCTCATGACTTAAGGTCACACATTATTGTTAAGGCTTAATGCTCCAAAAGCCTGAGATAACTTTGAAAGTGGTAGAAATGAAAATGGAACTGAAAGCTAATTACTGAAAAAAATAAAAAAAAGAGAATTGATGGTGTTTGGCAATTTTGACTGAGTGGAGAGAAGAGAAAGGGTGACTCAGGTGGCTTTGAAATACCAGGCCTATGACCCCTGTCCTGAAATCTAGTACAGTAACTGGCAAGGAGAAGGATGCTTAGTAAAGTATTTGGGAAATGTCAGCATGGCCCGAGACCTAACATGATTGTTGTGGTCCTGGGTGACAGGCGCTTTAAAGGAGTATTTTTCTTTTTCTAGGAGTTTATGGAAACACTTCCGTGCTGTGAGCCTTTGTTTATTTTTACTAGTGTTCCCTGCTTACATGGCTTACATGATTTGCCAGTTTTTCCACATGGATTTTTGGCTGCTTATCATTATTTCTAGCAGCATTCTCACCTCTCTTCAGGTAAGCCTAGGAATAATTAACTATATAATAACTGATTTTCTTATTTTTCCTTCCAGAAAAGGAATTAAACTTTTTTGAGATGAATGATTGTAAGTGGCCTATTTAGGTGATAACTTCCTACCTTACTTATCAGAAAAACATTACACTGATATGAGCACAGACGTTAGATGGTAGGTTATTGAAATACCACACCTATCCATGTCACTGTATTTTTTAATCAAGGTAATTAAACTTTGCAAATGTTTAAAATGGATACAGAGCTATCGTGTAAAGCTTAAATTGATAAGCAACTATAAAATATTAAAAGATTTTATAGCTTGTTTGGAGCACATTTTTTAAGTAAATACCCACTCGAAAATATCCTTAGTTTCTTGATGTGTATGAATATATGACATACGGGTGTAATACACACATAGATACGCACAACAGACGATACTGCCCTGGAAATAATCAGCTTATTATAACTTGAAAGTGGATCTTTGCTGCCTGATCAGTAAGAAGTAAAAGAAAATATAACACTGGCAACCAAGATTTATTCATTGTTGCTTGTAGAGGTAAAGGTTCTTTGAAAGTTGAGGAGCATGTACAACTACAGAATTAGGAAAATTTAAATAGAATTTTAATGGTTTTGGTGATCTGAGGAATAAAAGGAAAGGATGAGTTAGAGAAAAGTGATGACTAATCAGAATTTTTTAAGAAAGTCTCAAGATACGGCTTTTTGGTATCAAATGCCTGGATTACTGAGATCACCCACATTTTAATTAAACCATGGTTTCCGCTGATACTAAATATGGCATCCTAAAAGTATTAGGATTGTTGTTATTGCTTAAAGTCTATGAAAAGTCTTTTTTAGTGGTCATACTCTGTTTTAAAAATACATGTATTTTTTCCCCCAGGTTTTGGGAACACTTTTTATTTATGTCTTATTTATGGTTGAGGAATTCAGAAAAGAGCCAGTGGAAAACATGGATGATGTCATCTACTATGTGAATGGCACTTACCGCCTTCTGGAGTTTCTTGTGGCCCTCTGTGTGGTGGCCTATGGCGTCTCAGAGACCATCTTTGGAGAATGGACCGTAATGGGCTCAATGATCATCTTTATCCATTCCTATTATAATGTGTGGCTTCGGGCACAGCTGGGGTGGAAGAGCTTCCTTCTCCGCAGGGATGCTGTGAATAAGATTAAATCATTACCCATTGCTACAAAAGAGCAGCTGGAGAAACACAATGATATTTGTGCCATCTGTTACCAGGTAACTTGCACAGTAAGAATCCATTTGGGTGGGTTGTTGGTGTATCCCCTGGGACTTTAACCACGTTAACCATATTTAAGTTAAATTTCTAGGCAGAATTATTTCCTTGGTTAAAAAAAATAGGTCTCAAATTATTAAAGACCTGATAGAATATTTCCATTTTATTTCTGAACTAAGTTTTTAATTTAGTCCCTCAAGTTCTAATTTATTGTTATTTTCAACATTGCTCACCCATAAATAAAGGAAAAACAGGTCAGGTGTATTTTATGTTTACTCCCAAATATGTGTACACACACACACACACACACACACACACACACTATCAAATATATACTATCAATTCAGGAGTCAGCAACTTCTGAAAAGTGGTGTGCCAAGATTCTGATGCTTTTCCTTCTGGTATTTCCAGGATGGGGAAGAAGTATTCGTTTACTTAACGTAAGTGTAGAGGGTATGTGTTTACCTGTGGGTTGATGGACATCTGAGATGGATATAACCTGTGCGTCTGGAATTGGGGGCCGGAGGCTATGGTAGAGGCAGCTGATCCGTGTGCCATTGTAGTTGGCCTTCCTGGCATCTTTGGCATGTGTGTGATGAATAGCTGACGTCTGCCTTCTATTAAAATTGAAAGATAGTATTTAAATGAGTTTGGAACTATCACAGCGAAAAATAGGCCTACAGTTTAGTCACCGGTAACCTGTGCAGGGGGTGGTTGAGTAGCAGCTTTTATAGCTGAACCGTACTGTTGGAAGTATGCATAGAAATTAAGGGCAACAACAGAAATTCTTCCTTTAAAGTGGCTCTGAAAGAGTGCAAGCTGGTGGAATAAAACTCTAGATAGCGTCAGTGAGTATGAAGGAATGAATGTTCTTCGTCCGGGGCTGCTTTACAGTTTAGATGGGAGTGGGTATGTATTTGTGTGTGTTGAAGACTGTCTAGTGTAAGAGTTTCGTCCAAGAATAAAACGCAGCTACCACTTTTTTCTTGCTATTAGTACATACCTTTGGGTACTCGCAAGATAATGTTTTCCAGGTGGTTTTTGCATTTGGGGGACGAAGGAGTGTTGTAGGTTCCCCCCAAGTGGAGTGGCCATTGTCTTAGTTCTGCCTCTTGGTGCTTGGCAGCAGCATCGTGCGCAGGACAGAGCACATCAAAGGGCCTATGTCTAAATAGTCCATCTCTGGGATTTAAATAAGAGTCTCGTTTTTGTATTTCCTTTTGTCACATCACTTTTTTTGAGGTGCTAGGACTACCTGCCGATACTACGCGGAAAATGAAAGTCAGATTGCTTAACTTCCCAGCTGGCTGCTTTTCCTTGAATGGCTTTCTGCTTAAAAGTTGACTCCCAGGTGTTACCAGTTCTTGGCAAGGAATTTCTGTGACAACCGTAACTCCTTTTTCCGGGACTTAAAATTAACGGCCGCGGCCCCAAACACACATTCTTCACAATTAAGTCCTGTCCTCAGCCGTCCCTCCCGCGTCTGTCTCCTGCAAGGAACGTCAATGCAGAGACTCCCACTTCCCACCAGACTTGGGTGTGCACAGGCTGTCGCTGTAGATCTGCAAGGGCCCCTTCCGACCCCCCACTTCAGTGGTCTGGGGGCGCCCGGGAATGTGCGTGGCCCGCAAGCGCTCCGGGCGATTGTGACGCAGACTGAGAAGCGCCGCCTTAGACAGACCCTGTCACATACGGTGTCCCTCATGAAATTGCCACTTCCTTGCCAATACCCTGGTGTTATGTGGCTGATTTTGTCTCCTTGCCAGTAATTTCATCATGGAATAATCTCTTCAGCTGTGCTGAAGCAGAACTGTGGGAAGTCCTGTCTTCATCAGATTTTCTGAGGTTCTAATTACACTCCTGCCACGGGGGTGGGCGGGCGGGGAGGGACCCAGCAGTCACGCTGCAGTAGTTGTGTGATGCTCATGTTCCATACGAAGACAGAAGCCAGTTAAGATGTTGGTTTCTTAATCATTTTTGGTTTTTACTTCTTTTAACTGTTGAGCCAGTGGTTCTTGCATTGTTGGTACAAAGGAGTCTTTGAAGGCAGGACGATTATCACTATAATCTAAAATGAGTTTTATTCTAAAATCTGTGTTACAAATTTTCTGTGGGGACTTTGTGGGAAAGAAATGTTGGAACTAGAACTTTTGGGATTAGCCGCAAAGGTTTTAGATAATAGGCATTTATTGAGGTATCTTTCCCCCCCTCTAGGACATGAAGTCTGCTGTGATCACACCTTGCAGTCATTTCTTCCATGCAGGCTGTCTCAAGAAGTGGCTGTATGTCCAGGAGACCTGCCCTCTGTGCCACTGCCACCTCAAAAACTCCTCCCAGCTTCCAGGGTTAGGAACTGAGCTGGTTCCACAACCTCCTGCTGGAGTCGAGCAAAACATGCTCCAGGAAGGAACTGAACCTCCAAATCAGGAGCCTCCTCCAGGGACTGGGGTGCAGGAAGGGTCTAGGGACAATAATGAGTGCACTGCCCCTAGGTCAGATAGCCGGGAAGGGACGTGTGACCCTAAGGAATATCCTTTTAGTGAAAAAGGTGAAGCATGTCCTGTTGAGGTCAGCGTAGAAGAAAAGAAGCAGAAGTAACGCTTTGATACTCTGGAGGAGTTAACTCACTATGAAATTTGAGCTCAGATTTGAGGAATGAATGTATGAGGTGATGAGGCGGGAAACTTGACATTCCAAGGATCTGATCCAGGAAGTACTCTCAGTGGAGGCTGCTTGCTCTCGTCCCCCTGACATTGTGGGAGAAATTTTGCAATGTATGCTAATCAAAATGTATTTATATATCCTATGCTGATATTTTGTAGAGGTTTGCCAAGAAAATTCAACTTCAACAACTTCAGAAACTGCCCCTGACTTCTAAGGGATAAATAAAATCAGATTTGAGTGCTTGAAAGGGGCTAAAGAAAGGATAAAGAGCATCAGGACAGCATGGGAAGAAGCGGGCAGAAGCAGAACTGACATTTCACTTTCTATGGGACAGGATCATTCTTACTGCAAAGTATGAGTAGCGACCAGCCCTTTTGACCACCTCCGTTTCCCTCAGTTACTTGGGACTCAAGTCAGGTGATAATTGAGTTTTGTACAGCACTGAAATGAAATCAAAGACTTAAGAGCATTGATTGTATTCCAGGATTGAAGCACACTCATACTTCGTATGTGCTTTAGGGGAGGGGGTGGGAGGGCACTTGGGCCTTGCGGGTGCATTCATGTAATCTGAGACTCTTGAACTTTATGATGGAGTCTTCAATATTTTGATGTATATGGAACTTTTGTTAATATATTGTATACTGTGTTGGCTGTGTGAAGTAAACTAAAACTCTAATGAACACTTTGGGGTCCACGTTAGTGTAAGAGACCAAAGTGGGAGGGGCTTTAGGGCACTGATAAAGGCCCTAAGTGTACTTTTCAATCTGTGTAATGTTTAATTCTTGCGACTGAATCAAAACAGTGTTAAATCATGGCAATATTTGCACTTTGGGAATGAGTACTTAACTGTATGATCACACTCTGCAAATGCCACTTTTAAAGCTGTTAATAGACTTTGCACCTTTTCTTTGACAAGGATGTGTCATATTTAAATTTTTACATTCATCATGGCTACAGGTAGAACTGGGGAGGGGGGAATGTAATTTTTTATGGGAATTTTGATATGAAAAGAAACTAGTCATTTATTTATACAATATAGGCTTGGCTCAAAAAGTGTTTTTCAGACTCGATATTCCTAATGTGGGATGTGACTTTATTTTATTTTTAGTAGCAAATTTGGATGTAGACTGACAGACATAGCTGAATGTCTTAATAAATTTAAATTTGAAGATAACTGTTTTGTTCCTGTGATGATTATTTTTGTAAAGTGTTTGAAATTCTGTCCTTAGGAGGTTTTGTTTTTATCCAGCCAGGTTTCTTGTGTCTTGATCCCTGTCAAAAATGCCTTGCAGATGGCAAAACTTTTTGATTGAGAATGACCAGCTTTTTGAAATCTACACCAGTGGAAGCAAACCTAGCTTTGCATTAGAAGCATTTGGGGAGAGCTTTTTTTTTTTTTTTAAAGTACACATTTCATGGATGGACCTAGAAGGTATTATGCTAAGTGAAATCAGACTGAGAAAGACAAATGTCATATGATTTCACTCATGTGGAATCTAAAAAACAAAACATGAATAAACGAACAAAAGCAGAAATCTGACCTGTAAATTCAGAGAACTGCTGGTTGCCAGACGGGGGGAGATAGGGAGGGAGAGGGGCCAAATGGGGGAAGGGGAGTGGGCGGTACAGACTTCGGGTTAGGGAATGAATCACAGGGATGAAAGGTACAGCACAGGGAATATAGTTGATGGTGGTGTAACAACGTTGTGTGGTGAGCACAGCAGAGCATACAGAGAGATGGCGAATCACTGGTGCACACCTGAAACTAATATAACACTGTGTGTCAACTATACTCCAAACATTTTTAAGAATTACACATATCTGAACCCAACTTCAGACCTACTGAATCAGGCTTTGGGGGTTTCTGAGAATGTGCTTTTTCCAAAGCTTCCTGGGTGATACCAGCAGTTTTATGTTAAAGAAAAGAAGCTAGACTAGAGTGCCTTTCTCCCTGGGTGTAGCTAAAGTGGCTCACCGTCTTTGGCAGATGGCCCCCTCTAGTGGTAGGCTGGTAATGACCTCTGATTTAAAACTGATTTTTACCCTTTGAGCAAAAGGTGCGTGTTCAAATATTAAACTCTTTGGTGCTTTGTCAAAGGAATAAAATTACAGTTAAAGTTGGAATCATTTATGGCATAGTGAACTTGGCCATTTTTTAGCATTGTTTACACTTCTGACCGAAGGACTGTGTTCCTGTAGACCATAGGAAAAGTACTCAACTGTTTTAATAAAATTAGAGACTTCTTTGGCATCAGTTTCATGTTATAATACACTTTTTATCTCCTACTAGCACAGAGACCCCAGCTCTACTTCCCAAGTCACATGAGCCTCTCAGGTCAGCAGCCTGGTGGACAAATCACATTCTATTCAGTATATATATCCTATTTTGTTTCATTCAGGAGAGCTATATTATGTTGTAGGAACAAAACCCCTCAAAATCTCAAGTGGCTTTAAAACAACAAAAGTTTCTGTCTCATGCACACTGCCTATGTGACGGTGGAGTTGGCCGGGTGCTCTATTTGGTGCAGACAACTTGGTTGGAGGCTGCCGGAACAGCCACTGTTGAACCTTCCTGATGGTCATGGCTGAGACAACGGGCTTGGGAAGACGGTCCATTAGCAATTCAGTGGACGTCTGCCCCCTCCGCTCATCCCCCCCACGGCCTGGACTGTGGCCTCACCGGCACGGGACACTACAAAAGTTCAGTCTCCCCTCTGGGACCTGGACAGAGAACACGTGAGCGGTGCGGAGGACTACCACACCGCAGCTGAAGCAACACCTAATCTTATTTACACAGTGTTCAGACTTTGGGAGCACACCTGTTGGAAGTACACTGACTGGGAACCTCTGACTTAATTGGCTACTTGTTCCGATATTCTGGGATCGTACTATTGCGTGATGCCATCCGTATTTCAGATTTCTATTTCCTGATCATTTTTGTAATCGTTTCCAACTCACTGACTTTTGACTTTAGACAAAGTTTAACCATCTCTGAAGAGAAAACAGATTGGATTTCTCTTCCATTGCACTTGATCAAATTTAAGTGAGAAAATACGACATCCTTTTGGGGCCCTTTTTGTGTCCACTTGCTGATTTCCACTGTTTTTCAGACCATGGGTACATATATCCACTTGTAATCTGTTTTCTCTTAAAAAGATTTTTATCACCTTATGAACTTTGACATCAAAGTTAGTACTCAACCATCTAAACCCTCATACTAGTTATTAACATGCATTTCCACTTTGTGGTGTTTTCATGTTATAAAACTTGTTCCAGTGATCTAAACCATGCTGTTGGCACAGTAGGTCTCTAGAGGTCTGCTTTTCAAACACTGGCCCGAACACGAGGCTCTGCGATCCCCTCATTAGGGCTCCCATGTTGTCTCTGAAGTATGCCTGCCATGTTTTCATGAGCACTTGACATCAGAAACACTTTGCTTTCCCCAAAGGTTTTGACGTTATGTCAAATTGTGAATTGAATTGGTTAGTGGAGAAGGAAAAATTATGTAGTTTCCAAGTTTAAAAGGGAGGCCTTTTTTCCAACGGCTCCAGTAATGGGACAAGAGCCTTACAGAGATTTAAGAATTAATAACTTGAATATGCTAAGTTTTGGGAAAAAAAAAAAAACACCTGCAAGAAAGTAAGTTTTACACTCTAGTTGCTTCTACTCTGGCTTTCACAAAAAAATAGTGTCCAACTTTAGAATCATGGCAGGTTGAAGGTAGGAATTATAAGGTTTCGACTTTTTTTAAATCCTATATGGTTTTTAAAAATACTTTTTCCTCATTTTTTAAACACTGATTTGGAAAGCAAAGTATTTTTTTTTAAAGATTTTATTTATTTGAGAGAGAGCATAAGCAGGGGGAGAGGCAGAGGGAGAAGCAGGCTCCCTGCTCAGGACCCCAGGATCATGACCTGAGCCAAAGGCAGATGCTTAACTGATTGAGCCACCCAGGCGCCCCAGGGAAAGCAAAGTATTTAAAAAGCATAAAAGTCACCCGTAATTTCACTTTTGGAGTTAGTCTTTTCAAGCTACTTTTCTAGTCAGTGCTAACAGAACTCCCCTTGTTGACAAGTACACCCCCACTTGCGCAGGAGTCATTTTTACTTCTATTTTTAAAGTTACTGCCTATCGTTCAGCTTCTGAAATTCAAACACATTCCAAACAATTCCGTAACTCGTTAAGGTACACCTGTTTCTCCCAACTTTGAAAGTACAGAATGCTATGACTAAAAGTTGCATTTAATAGATCACACTTGCTTGGAAAATAACAAAAAATACTAGGAGCGGCTTGCAGAACTAATTATTCCTGTGGCCACACAGAAAAAGTCTTCCTTCTCCAGCAGATTTGCCATTTGGTTGCAGTATGGTTCAGAGCGAAGTCGGGACATTTCTAGTAAAGACTGAGTAAACCCTGCTGTTAACCATGCTTCTAGAGTCATCCATTTTCCTTGTTCTTACTAAAACTGATGTTGGTGTTCTTCTAATCTATTTTTTATGAATGTTGGCTGTTTGACCCTTAGTTTTTCTTTCTATTCTTAATAGATAGAAGTAACTCCTTGCTTTTCTATTGTTTTATATGTTCTAAGGTAAAAGAGAATGGCTTTTGACTAGCTGGAAATAATTCCCACGAATCTAGAAGAACTTCTGTGTCAATTCTAGATGGAATACTCTATTACTTTCCACATGAGAACTTGCCAAACTGAAGTCATCTCTCCGAGTGGCACCAAGCCTGTTAGTTTCCCTGACAATCATTTACCGGTCCCCTTGGATTTAGGCAGATCGGCCCAGAAGAGGTGAGAGGAGCCTTGACTAAAGGCTAGAGCTCTGGGCTATAATTTTTATTCCTGGTTGAGCTGTGTGATCCTTGGCCAGACTTTGTTTTTCTGGGCTTCAGCTTCATCTGACAAAATGATCTCTGAGGTATTGTTCTGCTCTTACGATTTTGCCCATCTGTATTTCTAATCTTTACCACGGACTGAGTGATAAGCTTCATGTATTTTTTTTTTTTTTATGTGCTATGCCAAATATTAAATGTAGTTAAGGTTCGGATTACTACTGTGTTTCCAGTGCCTGGGACAGAGCAGGAGGTCTCTATCTGAGTGAACAAATGAACTTTATATGTGGCTCCTTGTATAAACCCCATAGTTTAAAAATGGCAGAGGATTCTGTTAGTTCTAGGGTCAGAGAGCATAACATTACATGCCAGCAAGTTGAGGCCATTTCTGTGAGTGGTTTTTTGATTATCCAACTAAATTCAGATCCAGAACTCAGAGCTTTCTAGAACAGAGATTACAAACCTGGGGCATTCAGGTGAAATCTGGGCTGATGAATTTTTTCTTGGTTTGGCCCCAAAGGTGCACTTTTAAATGACTTTCTAAAAAACATTTGAATTAGTTGCCAACTGTTTAAAAGTTGCAGGCCTATACGTACAAATCCGATTTCTGGCTTTTCTTAGAAAATTGGAAGAGCTGGTATTGGTCAATTGTTCCTGCCTGGCAACAGTTGGCAGGAGCTAAAGTGGGTCGAACGGGCTTTCTCCCTTACCCCAGATCCCCTCCCCACCACTACCTGCTCTCGGAAATTAGATTGTTCTCATCAAACTTCTGTCCAAGTAGGAGATGACAACTCAGATTTATTGGCAAGCATGGCTTCTGCTTCTCATTTAATGACATTGTAGAGTGCAAATACTCTGTGTGGATCAAAGCAGAAAAGAGAAGAGAACCAGGAGCACTGTGCATAAATTTGATGTTCACTTGTGCACGTGTAGAATCTGTATTTTCATTTTTCTTTAATTATAGTAGTCATTAAAAAAAATCAGTAACCAAGTGTTTCATTTGAATGTATTTTCAGTTTGGGTCTACACTTGACGTTTGTGGTATCACCACATGATTGCATGGACCTGGGCCAGTGTTCCTCCCTCGTTGTTGGGCACTGGAAGCTGGTGGGAAGCTTGTGAAAACTACAGATGCTTGGGCCCAGCCCCATGGATTCTGACTGGGTACGTTTGGGATGGAGCCTGAGTACTTGTTCTGTTTATAAACTCTGCAGATGATTCGGATCCGTCGAAATGTGAGAGCCTTTGATCTAGGGCAAATATTCCTGCTATTTTGGTTGTGGTGGTGGTGGGGTTTTTGGTTTTGGAACTATTGCTTTTATGGAAGAAGTTTCTCAAAGAAGAAATAGACATAGAGATGTGTGCCTGTGGGGAACATTTATGGGTGAGGACTCCAAGCAGCGCACGGGGCTTCTGCAGTGAAGCAGCAAAGCCTGGCGGGCACGTCGGTGCAGGTGCACGAGTGAGACCTGATCTCGTCTACCAACGATTGTGGTTGATTAGCCACCCAGAAATGTCTGAAACTATTTATATTTTCAGTTTTACATTGTCAGTTTTTTTCCCACAAACATATAGAATTTTGGAAGTAAACCAGCCTTCAAGAGATCCAGAACAGTTGCCTTATTTTAACAAGAGAGCGCACTATTCAGCTTGTCCAAGGCCACACGCAGCTGATGGCTGAGCTGGGAATAGTTCTTAGATCCCTGAATTCCAGTCTAGGGCTCTTCCTATTTTTTCTGCTCACCTCAAAAACAAAAAAAAATTTGAAATATCCCTGTGTATTCGGCTGTATTCAAGAGAGTTGCTTTGTTAAATGGAAAGGTATTATACATGAGCTTTGGTGAAAAGACGGAATAGTGAAAGTTTCTGAGATAGCATAATATTTAAAACTATCAATCTGACATCAATTTTTAAACAAATTGTTTAAAAAGGGAAAACAAGTTAGTAAAAGGCTGCAGAATGAATCCTGATCTATGGCAAGCCACAGCCCATCAAGACATGGAAGTTGGAAACTGTTGCCTATCAAATGTCCTTGCAACACTTACTAGGAAAATGCTCTCGAGGTAGTTAGAAGCCCCCAGTGGTGCAGACCATGCAATGGAAGAGAAGAGATGGGCAGTGTGTGGGACTGGGGAGTCAAGTCATGGTTTAGAGAATTTTAAAATATAAAACTACTTCCTTCCCAACCGAAGTATTACATCACTGAGAGGCAACATGTGAGGGATAGAGACAAACGTTATAAATTCCTGTTTTCTTTCTAATTGTTCGAAAAATCTTTTCCAAAACCCACTAGTCTTCCCTAAATTACTCTGAAACTCTTCCTCCCCCCTTAGAAAAGATGAAGCACTGCTGAAAATTTAAGGGGCACTTATATTGTACAACTCACAAAGAAGGGAACTGGGAAGATGGTAGCCTCGGTCTGTGTTTCCGTGTTGCTGATGGTGGAGGATTGATTTCTGAAGGGCCATGTGTGCTTCCCCCCAACCCCACCCGGAACCTTTGTATTCTCGATGCCCCCTCTTCTCAGTCTCGGGCAAGCTGCTGTCTGATGCCTCTGCCAGTGTTCGGCCTCAGAGTTGGCAAACTGGCACCTAGGGGGATCAGTCTGCCTGGCAACCGTGCTTCTTTTGCTTAGACAATGTTTCTAAAAAATTTGAGCTAACATTTAAAAATTGTGAGATTTCACATAAAAAATCTGGGTTCTTGAGTTCTCTGGGAAAATCAGAAAATCTAAGTCCAGTCCCATTGTGATATTCAATAGAAGCTTAGAAGCTCCTGCCCCTTAAACAGGCATCTACTCCCTGCCCCCTAACTGTGCTCTAGGTAATGCATCTCAATAGAACATTCTATGATGACTGTATGAAATGTTCTGTATCTCCCTTGTCCAACAGGGTAGTAACCTTTACCATGTATGTCTTGAGCACTCGAACTGTAGCTAGTGGGACTGAAGAACTGAATTGAAAATTTTATTTAATTTTTATTAATTTAAATTTAAATAGCCATGTGTGCTAGTGATGACCATATTGGAATGAGTCTAGCTGATTATTGCTGAGCAGAAGGGAATGTGGGGCCAGTGTGAGCAGATGTTTGGTTTTTTCCAGAGCATCCAGGAATCCAGATTTTTTAATGAAGTCTCTTCCATTTAAAATTTTGGCTCCATTTTAAAAATGTGAAAGCAAAACAAAACACACTGATGGCATGAATTGTTGCCTGTGACCACCCATAGATGCCCTCTACCCATTGGATTAATGAGCAGCCAAGGGCAAAGAGAAAAACACCTTGCACATCTGTCAGTGGAAATGAAAAGGCACAGTTAAAATGTTATTATTGCTCTGAAATAGAGGCTTACTTTCACAAATTAAAGTTGGTTGAAATTTTGACATGGCAGAGATTATATGCATCCTATCCTATAAAAGCATTTAACAAGTGAAGTGTAGACTGAGACAAAGGAGAAAGAGAAGGTCTTCGAATGAGAGGGAACAGCAAGGGCAAAGGCCCAGGGGCAGGAGAGGGCATAGTTGGATGGGAACCTAAAGAAGCTTCATGTGTCTGCTCTGTCCAGTATGGTAGCCACTAGCCACATGTGGCTACTTTAAATGTAAGTGAAATTTCAAAAATTAAAAATTCAGTTTCTCAGTCACATTATCCACATCTCATGCACTCAATAGCCATGTATAGCCAGTGGCTACCATATTGGACCTTCGAGATATAGAACATGTCTATCATTGCACAAAGGTCTACAGACAGTGTAGAGCTTAGAGACTGGAGATGGGCTAGAGAGATACTCAGGGACAAGGCCATGAGGTCCCAAGGGGGCTAGTGCCCCACAGTAGGAAGTGTGGACTTGGAATGAAGATTTTCTTTTAGGAAGGTCATGCTGCTGTCATGTGGAAAATGGATTGGAAGAATTCACAAAAGTGGATGGTAGAGCCCCTGTTAAGAGGCTGTGGCAGTACAGGGAAGAGATGAGGATGCCCCAGCAGTCAGACATTATCCACTTAATCTACCACCACATCGTGCTGGGCCTCGGACCTAGAGGGTAGTCATTTCTTACAGTGCCAGGTATAGAATACCCACTGGAAATAGCTCTAATTCTGCAGGCGAGACGCTGGGGTTCATAGTGGTTAAATAAATCAATCCCACAGACCACACAGCTAGTAAGTTCCACAACTGTTGACTCTAACCCATGGCTATTTAGTTCCAAATCCTGAGATTATTTTCTATTTTTCCCTCTATACAACGTTCTCAACAACTTCCCCCCACATCCAGTGAGTCGCTTTCTCCATCTGCATCGTCACCCTTTTCTGTTCCTTTGAAGATGAGAGTGATATTTCAGAGCAATTTTTCTTTCATACCTTCTTCTATTACAAATTAAGGGTAATTACAGCTGGTTGGTCCAATGCCAGAACCCAACGTGGTAAGAGTCCTTTGTACACGATGGTATTAAATGTGTGAGCTTTTATAAAAATATGTGAGCCTTTGAGGAACTCTTCAGACATCTGGGGAATTTAAATGAGTAATTTATAATAGATTTCCTTGACCAGCATTGATAATTCCCTAGTGAAAAGAGTGGTGCTTTACCTCAAACTACACGAGGAGTTAGAAGAGACTTAGTAGCTGAGACTGAAATTCTCAGGCCTCTAGGTGCGGATTTACTGATTTGCTTTGCCCTTTTTTCATTTGTTTTTCAATAAATAAGACTTTTAAAATCTCATAAAATTTTATTTACCCTTTTTTCTGGATGTAATTTCAAACTTACTGGAAAGTTGCTGGGAGAGTACAAAGGACCTCGCTGTACCCTTCACCAGGATTCATCATGGTTACCATTTTGCCACATGGACTTATCATTTTCTCTCTCAACATACACACATTATTTTTTGAACCACTTAAGAATAAGCTGCAGCCATAATCCTGCTTTATCCCTGAATATTTTAGTGCGCATTTTCTAAGACAAGAACATTTTCTTATATAATCAGAGTAAAATGATCAAAAGAAGAAATATAACACCGCACGGTAGTATTATTTAGTCCACAGTATCCAATTCACAGGATTATTCAAATTTCATCAATTATCCCATTAATGTCTTTTTTTAAAGATTTATTTATTTATTTTAGAGAGAGAGTGAGTGAGCACGGGGAGAGGGAGAGAGAGAAACTTCAGGGGGCTCTGCACTGGGTGCAGAGCCCAACAGGGGGGCCCTCTCATGACCCTGAGATCATGACCTGAGCCGAAACCAAGAGTCCAGTGCTCAACCCACTGCACGACCCAGGGGTCCGCCATTAATGCCTTTTATAGCTGTTTACAGCTCTTTTCCCCACACCCTGTGCAGAATCTAATCCAGGATTATGCATTACACTGAATTGTCACATCTCTTATAATGGAACAATTCCTCATAATTTTTGAATTTCATGACATTTGTATTTTTGAATAGAATAAATAATAATAGTGATAGATAATATATAGTGTAAACCTGTACATAATCTATAATCTATCGATTATGTACAGATTACAGTCTATAACCTATACATGAATACATAATCTATCCTCTACATAATATTTTACATATAATATCTACCATATGATACATACATGAATATACTCATGAATTCTTACACATTATCATCTATTGGGAAGAGGTCTTCAAATGAGAGGGAACAGCAAGAGCAAAGACCCAGAGGCAAGAGAGGACATGTTTGGTTGACAGGTGCCTGGGTGGCTCAGTTGGTTGGGTGACTGCCTTCGGCTCAGGTTATGATCCTGGAGTCCCAGGATCAAATTCTGCATCGAGCTCCCTGCTCAGCAGGGAGTCTGCTTCTCCCTCTGACCTTCTCTGACCTTCCTCCCTCTCATGCTCTCTCTCTACCATTCTCTCTTTCAATAAATAAATAAAAATCTTTGAAAAAAAGAGAGGACATGGTTGGTTGAGAACCTAAAGAAATTTTATATATCTTTATATATCTCCTCTAATTATGGTAACCATATTGGATATCTATACATATAATCTATTGTGTAGATTATAGATGACGTAAGAAATTTATTTACTAATAAATACCTACAAACATAAATAGATAAGAGATAGGGAAAGCTCTTCTTTCAGTAAAATGATAACTAATAAAATGTAGAACAGCGTGACAGAACTAGAGAAGTCCCATTTTGCAACCATTACAATAATGAAGAATTCAGGGGAGAATTATCAATGGATACAGAAAGTAGTGGAAGAAAGTTTGAAGAAGAAAAAGGTATTTATATAGCCTCCAATATTGCCCCACAAATCACTTACTAATTAGAAAGGAAAGGACAGTAACCGGGAGACAGCATCTTAGCCAAGCAGTCAAAATGAGCATCATCAACGATAGGACAAATGATCAACATGTGCTTCTTGATATGATGCATAAGGAGGGCACTACTTCACTTACATTGTATTACTGTTAAAAATCAATCCATTCATGAGGACACCTACCCAAACAGGGATGTTCTATAAAAATGTGTGTTTTTTTAAATTTTATTTTATTATGTTATGCTAGTCACCATAAAATACATCATTAGTTTTTGATGTGGTGATCCACGAATCATTGTTTTCATATAACAGCCAGTGCTCCATGCAGTACGTGCTCTCCTTAATACCCATCACCGGGCCAACCCATCCCCCCGCCCCCCTCCCCTCTAGAACCCTCAGTGTGTTTCTCAGAGTCCATAGTCTCTCATGGTTCGTCTCCCCCTCCAACTCCCCCCCTTCATCTTTCCCTTCCTTCTCCTGATGTCCTCCACGCTATTCCTCATGTTCCACAGATAAGTGAAACCATATGATCATTGACTTTCTCTGCTTGACTTATTTCACTTAGCATCATCTCCTCCAGTCCCATCCCTGTTGATGTAAAAGTTGGGTATTCACCCTTTCTGATGGCTGAGTAATATTCCATTGTATGTATGGACCCCATCTTCTTTATCCATTCGTCTGTTGAAGGGCATCTCAGCTCTTTCCACAGTTTGGCTATTGTGGACATTGCTGCTATGAACATTGGGGTGCATGTGACCCTTCTTCTCACTACATCTGTGTCTTTGGGGTAAACACCCAGGAGTGCAATTGCTGGGTCATAGGGTAGCTCTATTTTCAACTTTTTGAGGCACCTCCACACTGTTTTCCAAAGTGGCTGTACCAACTTGCATTCCTACTAACAGTGTAAGAGGGTTCCCCTTTCTCCACAACCTCTCCAACATTTGTTGTTTCTTTCCCTGTCCATTTTTGCCATTCTAACTGGTGTAAGGTGGTATCTTATTCTGGTTTTGATTTGAATTTCCCTGATGTGTGCTTTTTAAGGAGAAGCCTGCCCAAACCAAGGTTTGCACAGGGAGTTGCATTACCAAAGAGAAACCACTAGATGTCACTGTAGTTTTGCAAGTTGCACGAGTTTTCACCGTTGCAGTATAAATTCCTTTGTGGCCTGCCTCCTTACTTTGACACTGTGGTGGACTGGATACACGTAGCCAATTCCAACACAGGTAGCTTTTGAGAAGGCTACAAGTTAAATAATGGCAAAACAGTGGAGGAGGGGACAACAGGCTTAGATGAACGCTTGTCTCTGCCATTAGAAAATCTGATGGCAGCTCCTGGCAAGCCCTGCCCTGTCTCTTTGAGTCTTGGTCTCCTCCTGTAAAATGAGGGAATTTGGATTGCTGGCTCCTCGTCACCTCTGGCTCTAACAGCTTATGATTTTAAGCTGATGCTTTCTCAACTAAAATCATTTCAGGGCCCCTTGTAAGATTTTTCCTCAACCATGTTGGGCCCACTACTGGTTTCTCTGTTTTTTGTTTTTGTTTTTATTTTCCACCCAGTACTCGAATTTATCTAATGCTTGTCTTTAAGTTGACTTGGCTTTTAAAAATGTAAATAAAGGAAATAATTTATAGGCCAATTACAAATGAAAACCAGTTCACTTGCCATAAATAGAGGGTAACCACAAAAATAAATATAATAAAAACAACATAATTAGAGTAGATGTTATTGTCTGCCAAAGGCTCAGAGCCTGTACCCTGCTCTGTTTTTCCTTTTTAAAGGGAGGTTTGGAGGTGTTAAAGAGAAGTTGAAGACAGACTAGCCCTGAGACTTCCCTCTTGATGTAAGCAAAAGAATTGAGACTGAGAAGGTCTTCCTATCTGTGTGGTTCAGTATTACTTAATTCTGTATCTGCGAACTAACCACAATATTTCATATACCATCTAAAACCAGTCCCATGCTTCCATAAGCTGTTCTAAGTTCGTTTGTTTTTTCTTTTCTTTCAATTCTTGATTCTTCAATATTTCTAATAGCCTCTAAAGAGTATGATTAGAAGTCACACATTATTGTTTTCTTCAATCTGTATTTAAGCTTTCATTTTATTTTGATATTCCTTTCCATTTAGTATTGGGTTAGCTTCCTTTACATGTTTATTTAAATTTGCTTTTATAGTCCGTCTTCTTCCATTTGAAACACTCCCTTTTTAACAGAGGAGATGATATATACCCCTCTGCTGTCAATGTCGAAGCAATTATATGCCACCAAATGGCTTGTGATTTGGCATCTTCTCCTGATAAAGGCTTATGATAGATAGAATGTGGCAGAGGTCAGGAATTCTGCTGAGTACAACCTGAGGGTACGCTTCAAATTGCTTGAGCTTTATCCAGATCCCCTAGGACACAATCAGAAAACTGGTCCCCTTCAATTTTGGCGCAGAGCTTTCTTCTTCGTTCTTCACAGAGATTCAGAGTGAAGACGTTTAAAGCTGAGCCATCTAATTGTATGCTTTACTCCCTGGCATTAGGGTAGCCCCTTCCTGCTTTGTATAGTCAGTTATAATTACTAATTTGCTGGCCACAATTAGCGTAGGGAGTTTTATAGGAGCAGAGACAATTTCTTAGCTACCCAGTCATCCTAAATAATTTAAAAAGGGGAAGACAAAGAATTTCTATCAGGTGTGTTTTGTTTTCTGAATGCTGGTGTTGCCATTAAGGAAAACTATTAAAAGGTAAAAAAAAAAAAATCAGGAAATTCATGAAGATCAATACACCAAATATTTCCTGCATTACAAAAGTTATTTTTTCCTAATTTAATTTCCTTGGCGAGGTGAGCTTAATTTGCCATTAGAAACCCAAAAGCTGAGAGGTCAGCTTCACTGTTCAACAGAACAGAATGTTTTTTGTCTTGCATGAAACCCTGTTCCTATCTGGAAAAAAACCTAGAGGGATTTCTTTTCAGAAGAAATTTTCATTAAAAGGTTGACTTTGAGGGCGCCTGGGTGGCTCAGTCGTTAAGCGTGTGCCTTTGGCTCAGGTCATGATCTCAGGGTCCTGGGATCGAGCCCCGCATCGGGCTCCCTGCTCAGCGGGAAGCCTGCTTCTCCCTCTCCCACTCCCCCTGCTTGTGTTCCCTCTCTCGCTGTGTCTCTCCCTGTAAAACAAATAAATAAAATCTTTAAAAAAATAAAAAAAATCAACAGAAACTTTTTTTTAAAAAAAGATTTATTTATTTATTTGAGAGAGATAGAGCAGGCACACAGAAGGGGAGGGAGAAGCAGGATCCCCAATGAGCAGGGAGCCCGATGTGGGACTCGATCCCGGGACTCCAGGATCATGACCCAAGCCGAAGGCAGATGCTTTACCGACTGAGCCACCCAGGCGCCCCAGAAACTTTTTTTTCTATGTCAAATTTGGTAGAACTATACTCTTACCACCCACTCATCCCAATTCAGAGTAAAATCCCGCTTTTTTTCCCTCTGTTCTTTACTGTACCTAAGTGGAAATCCAAACCACAGTGAGCAGATATTAGAAGATGTCCCAATATATATAAGATACACTGAGTATACTAATGACAATCAGATATGAAGCATGGTTATTTTCTGGTGAGAAAGTTACTTGAGCTTTGTTAAAGAATTCTTCAGGTTTCCTTTAGCCCCGTTTGTTCCTAATGCTGATTCATGTTTATGGTTCCATTACCCTTTTTATGTTTACAGATTCCTCCCCGCCCCCCACAACATTCGGTCAATTATTTGATTATGTGTTGACATCATTCTCAATGGAATGGACGATGGTATTCTGGCAGACTCTCCTTCCAGGTTTTGCTGAGTATCACTAGTCAGTGTACTTTGAGCCAGTTTCTGGAACTATATCCCCAGGGCTGCAAATTATACTTTATTTCATTGTTTTGAAATGTTTTAGAGCCAACATGTCTATTTGAGATACTGAGTCAAGTATTGTCTTCCTAGCACATCTATAACTATTGATTCCTATGAGAGAGGTCTCATTATATTTGTGCTTATCTTCAGACCACAGCATCGAAAGAGGCTTTACAGATCCTTTCATCCCATCTGGTGCCCAGGTCCCCACCATATGAGCCTTCTGTGGAGCAAGTAATAGAAACCAACTCTGGGTGAGTTAAACCAAAAATGGTATTTGTTTTATGAATACAGCGTGTCTCGTTGAATTAAAAAAAATCCGAAGAACCAGCTCAGAAAGGTCAGAGCCTGTATCGACTCTGGGGATCTAGGTACCAGGAACTAACTGGCAATGTCTTTAGGAATTATCTACTGGTGATTCCAAGGGTATTTTGGGGGGAGTTTTAACTGCCCCTTGCCAGTTCTTAGTCTGGGTAGTTGAGATTTCTTACATTCATTCAAAAGGCTATGTAAAAGTAGTTTAAAATTATCCCCCAAAACTTGCCCTCACCCAGATTGCCACCCCCATCCTTTCTACACAGAAATGATTTGGCTGCCACTTACAATAGAGGCGTTTGCATTTTCTACAGTTTATATGATTGGAATCCTAAAATGTTTACTCTTTTTTGTTTTCATGGTTTCTTTGATGTTTTATAATTACTTTGAAATTCATCAATGATACTCTATGAGTTAGCTCATTCTTTTTTGTTTAGTAATATTCTTTGGATATACTATTAGTTTATCCATTCACCTGCTTATGGACATTTGAGTTATTTCTTATTTCTGCCTATTGAAAATAAAGCATATACAAATATTTGTGTATAATTATTAATCTGGGGGGAAAAGGCTTTTTTTTTCTGCCTCAAAGGAAATCTTTATTAATCATGTGTGGTTCACACATGTTCTCTTTATAAAAATGTAGCTTTCTAGGGGTGCCTGGGTGGCTTAGTCACTTAAGTATCTGACTCTTGATTTCGGGCTCAGGTCCTGATCTCAGGGTTGTCAGATCCAGCAAGCCTCCTTGGGCTCTGTGCTCAGTGGGGAGTCTGCTTCTCTCCCTCTCCTTTTACCCCTCCCTCCTCACGCTCTCTCTCTCTCAAATAAACAAATAAATCTTAAAAATAAACAAACAAAACCCCCAGCTTTCTAGAGAAGCACAGTCGTCAAGGATGGCTTCAGCTTTGCATCGTGGGTCTTGTATTAAAAGAAAATTACAGTGGTATAATTTGTTTATATTATGATACCTCCTTTCTTTTCCTTAAGTTTATTTATTTTTAGTAATCTCTACCCCCAACATGGGGCTTGAACTCACGACCCTGAGATCAAGAGTCACATGATCTGCCGACGGAGCCAGCCATGTGCCCCTTATATTATGATGCTTTCTAAAAAAAAAAAAAAAAAAAAAAAAAAAAAAAGTCTGGTTGATCTTTCCTTAAATCCTTAAATGTTACACAAAACATATAAAATAGATAACAAATTAGAGTTTATACTTACAAAAATGGTAGGTGCAGACATTTCTAGATCATATGTGTATTATTTAATCAGTTTAGTGTGAGATTGGTTACCTGGTACATGATTGTGAAAAAGACATTAAAAAATATTCTTTTTTAGAAAATTTATTTATGTGACAGAGAGAGAGAAAGAGAGAGCACAAGCAGGGGGAGCAGCAGGCAGAGGGAGAAGCAGGCTCCTCGCTGAGCAGGGAGCCAGACATGGGGCTCGATCCTTGGACCCTGGGATCATGACCTGAGCCGAAGGCAGACGCTTAACAAGTGAGCCACCCAGGCACCCCTACATTTAAAAATATTCTAAGATTTAATCTGCATCTCCCTTTCTACAGAAGAAAATTGTGATTTTGGATCATAAACAGCATGCCCATCCAAACTCATTCCTAAAGGCTGGGTGGCCCTTCCCTGTTTGGTTTCCTTGGTGGTTCTAACCTTGCACATGGCATATGCTGTACCGGCAAATGCAAAGAACCATTTTACTGAGAGAGATGGCTTACTAAGGCCAACATTCCTGACATTAATATGCTTTTCAAAGAGCAATTCCAAAAAAGAAGAGGTGCAGAATTGCTTTCACGTGGTACACAGTTAAAATGATGACTATAAAAACCCTTCTTGCCCCTGGCAGCTTCACATCCAAGTATGATGGGTCTACTCGAGTTTTGACGGTTGCAAGGCCTGCCCTTCCTTGAGCAGAGTTTGGCCTCCCTCGGTTTTTGCTCAAACTCCTTCCCTCTACTTCCTTGAGTTCCTCCAGAGCAAATCCTTCAGACAATGGATGTCAGCTTGCAAGTTCCTCTCATGCCACTCTCTCCTCCAGATAGTTCCGAGCTCTGAACTTATCTCCTCTGTGCGAGGTGCTTGCTCCAAATCTTTGTATGACCCGCTCCTTCTTGGTCTTCAGTTCTTGGTTCAAATGTCATCTCCTCAGAGAGACCTGCTCTGATAATCCAGCTCAAGGCCCTCATCCTCGATGCCTCCCTCTACCCACCACCCTGTTTTTCAGACTCTTTATTGAAATCTGAAAATACCTTTTTGGGGGGGCTTACTTTTTGCTATCTATTCTCCCATGAAACTGTAAGCCCCATAAGAATAGAGAGCTTTCTATTACTGTATACTCATTATCTGGAACAGTGCCTTTCATACCAAAGTTGCTCAATATATATTTATTGAATAAACTAACAAACTAATAGTATGTTTTATACAAGTTTTTATTGTAGGGTATAACACACATAAAGAAACACGCATAAAACTATACATATTGTTTAGGAAACGGCTGTAGAGTAAACTTTGTTAACCACCATCCAAGTCAAGAAACAGAATAGTATTGGTTTCCCAGAAACTCTCCATTTCCACCCATGACCCCTGCCCCCTAGAGGTAACTACGATCCTCCTTTCTGGGATCATCATTTGCCCACTTTTCTTCCTAGTATTACCACTTATACACTCATCCCTAAACCATGTAGTTTAGTTTTGCTGCACATAGAAATCAGTACATATGGAATTACACTGCACGTACTCTTCCGCACCTTAGTTACTTTATTTAAGATTATGTTTTTAGACTTCCAATTTCTGGCATGATGGAGTGAGAAGGTTGACAAATCTTGTCCTCCAAAACAGCTATTAAGTTGGTTAAAAGTTCAAAAACAACCATTTCAGCACTCTGGCAATTGATCAGAAACCTACCATACACTGATGAAAACCCTTGAACTTTGGAAGAGCAGGTATGAATCTGTGACACTGTTGAAGGAGTTGCTCCCACCCCTTCCCTGAGCCCTAGTTCTGTGGTGGTCCTGCACCCTGGGGAGGGGGGACGGTGGGGGGCAGCCATGAGAGCCGGCGGCATTGTTGCTGCCCCCAGAATGGGCTCCTGGATTTGGAGCATCATCCGTTCGCGCGGCAATCTTGATGCCGAGCAGACAGGGAGAGCCAGCAGTGAGCCACTAGCCTCAGCTTGCAAGCGACGGTCTAGCAGGCGGCCCAGGATTTAACAGCAATGTCCCGACTTGAGACAGCCACAGGGGCAGAATGCACGTTTTGTTCAAATGCACATGTAACAGTCTCCAGAATAGATCCTATAGTCCATCACAAAATAAATGTCAGTGCATCTGTTTTATTTTTATTTTTTGATTTTTATTATGTTTTTTAATTTTAATTTCAGTACAATTAACATACAGTGTTATATTAGTTTCAGGTACGCGATATAGTGATTCAACAATTTTATACAGTACTCAATGCTCATCACAACAAGTGCACTCTTTAATCCCCATCCCCTATTTTCCCCATCCTCCCCGCCCTGCAACCATCAGTTTATTCTCTGTACTTAAGAGTTTGTTTCTTGGTTTGTCTCTCTTTTTTTTCACCTTTTGTTTATTTGGTTTCTTAAATTTTATATGAGTGAAATCATATGGCATTTGTCTTTCTTTGACTTATTTTGCTTAGCATAATATATATTATGCTATATATATATGTATATATATAAATATACCACATCTTCTTTATCCATTCATCTATCAGTGGACACTTAGACTACTTCCATAATTTGGCTATTGTAAATAATGCTGCAATAAACATAGGGGTGTATATATCCTTTTGAATTAATGTTTTTGTATTCTTTGGGTAAATACCCAGTAGTGGGATTACTGGATCGTAGGGTAGTTCTATTTTTAATTTTTTGAGGAATCTCCATACTGTCTTCCACAGTGGCCACACCAGCTTGCATTCCCACCAACAGTGCATGAGCATTCTTTTTTCTCCACATCCTTACCAATACTTGTTGTTTCTTGTGTTTTTTTGATTTTAGTTGTTCTCACAGGTGTGAGGTGATATCTCATTATAGTTTTGATTTGCATTTCCCTGCTTCTGAGTGATGATGAGCCTCTTTTCATGTGTTTGTTGGCCATCTGTATGTCTTCTCTGCAGAAATGCCAGTTCATGTCTTCTGCCCATTTTTTAATTGGATGATTAGGTTTTTTTGGTGTTGAGTTGTATAAGTTCTTTATATATCTTGGATACTAACTCTTTATCAGAGATGTCATTTGTAAATATCTTCTCCCATTCATTAGGTTGTCTTTTAGTTTGGTTGATTGTTTCTTTCACTGTACAGAAGCTTTTTATTTTGATGTAGTCCCAATAGTTTATTTTTGCTTTTATTTCCCTTGCCTCAGGAGACATATCTAGAAAATGTTGCTACAGCCAATGTCAGAGAAACTATTGCCTAGGCTCTCTTCTAGGATTTTTATGGTTTCAGGTCTCACATTTAGGTCTTTAATCCATTTTGAGTTTATTTTTGTGTATGGTATAAGAAAGTGGTCCAGTTTCATTCTTTTGCATGTAGCTGTCCAGTTTTCCCAACACCATCTGTTGAAGAGACTGTCTTTTTCCCATTGCATATTCTTGCCTCTTTTGTCAAAGATTAATTGACCATGTAATCATGGGTTTATTTCTGGGCTTTCTTCCCTGTTCTATTGATCTATATGTCTGTTTTTTATGCCAGTATCATACTGTTTTGATCACTACAGCTTTGTAGTATAACTTGAAATCTGGAATTGTGATACCTCCAGCTTTTTATTTTTCAAGATTGCTTTGGCTATTATGGGTCTTTTGTGGTTCCATACAAATTTTAGGATTATTTTTTCTATTTCTGTGAAAAATGCTATTGGTATTTTGATAGGGATTGCATTAAATCTGTACACCACTTTGGGCAGTATGGACATTTTAACAGTATTTGTTCTTCCTGGAATATCTTTCCATTTGTTTGTGTTTTCTTGACTTTCTTTCATCAGTGTTTTATAGTTTTCAGAATACAGGTCTTTCACCTCCTTGGTTAGGTTTATTCCTAGGTATCTTATTATTTTTGGTGCAATTGTAAATGAGATTGTTTTCTTAATTTCTCCTTCTATTGTTTCATTATTAGTGTATAAGAATGCAATGAATTTCTGTACATTGATTTTATATCCTGTGACCTTGCTGAATTGATTTATCCATTCTAGTAGTTTTTTTTAGTGGAGTCTTCAGGGTTTTCTATGTAGATTATCATGTCATCTGCAAATAATGAAAATTTTACTTCTTCCTTACCAATTTGGATGCCTTTTATTCCCTTTTTCTTGTCTGATTGCTGTGGCTAGATTTCCAGTACTATGTTGGCTAAAAGTGGTGGAGTGGACATCCTTGTCTTGTTCCTGACCTTAGCGGGAAAGCTCTCAGTTTTCCCCCAATGAATATGATTGATGTTAGCTGTGGGTTCAATACATTTTAAAAGATTGAAATCATACAAAGTTTGTTCTCTGACCAGAAGAGAATTGAATTAGGGATCCACAACAGTGAGAATTCTGGGTAAACCTCAAGTATTAGGAAATTAAGCAACACACTTCCAAGTAGCCCCTGGGTAAAAGAAGAAAACACAAGGACAGTTAAGATATTTTTTTTAACTGAATGAGAATGAAAATACAATATAACAAAGGGATGTATGGGACTTATGGGATGTATTAAAAAAGAGTTAAGGGGGAAATTTTCAGCTTTAAATGCCTATATCAGAAAAGAATAAATGCTTCCAGTCAATAACCTAAGCTCCTTTCTTAAGAAACTGTAAGCAGAAAGAGGTAAATAGTAAAGATTAGAGCAGAAATCAATGCATTAGAACCCCCCAATACAGAAAAGTCAATGAAACCAAAAAAGTTCAATTTTTGATGATATTAGCAAAATTGGCAAATCCTTTGCAAGTCTGACAAATAAAAGGGAAGACACAAACCACCAAAAATCAGGAACGATCACTACCAATCCTAAAAAATTTAAGAGGATGATATAGTAATATTATAAATAACTTTCTGCCAACCAATTGGACAATGTAGATGCAATGGATACATTCCTAGACAAGTTGCCAAACTGTAGAAAAAATAGAGACTGTGGATAGACCAATTAGAAATAAGGAAATTGAACATTCATGTTCATAGCAGCTCTATTCCCAATTGCCATAAAGTGGAAGTAACTCAAGCATTCATTAACAAAATGAATGGATAAGCAAAATGTGGCATATACATGCAATGGAACATTGTTCAGCCTTCAAATAGAGGAAGTTCTACTACATGCTACAACGTGGGTGAAACTTGAGGACATTATGCTAAGTGAAATAAGTCAGTGATAAAAAGACATTTTTATAAAGTGGTAGAGTAGTCAAAGTCATAGGGATGGAAAGTGGAATGGTAGTTTCCAGAGGCCAGGAGAGGGAAGAATGGGCATTATTTAATGGGTTTCAATTTTTTACAAGATGAAAAAAGTTCTGGAGTTCGGTTGCATAACAATGTGAATATACTTAACACTACTGAATTGTACACTTAAAAATGGTTAAGGTGGTAAGTTTTAAGTTATGTATATTTTAGCACAATTTAAAAAAAAGAAAGAAAAAGGAAGCCTGCTTGGAGGGCACAAGACTTCATCACTTGTCACTCTATATTTGTGTGCCCCAAAAATTTTTCAGAAGAGAGAAGTAAAGAAATTGAATTGGCAAGTAAAGACATTCCTGCAGAGGGAAGTCCAGAACCAGATGATTTTTACTGGTAAGTTATATCAAATATTTAAAGAAGAAATAATACCAATCCTTCACAACCTTGTTCCAAAAATAGAGGAGGAGGGAACACTTCTCAATTCATTCTATGGGGCCACTGTTATCCTGTTACCAAAATCAGACAAAGACCTCACAGAAAAAGAGAACTGCAGACCATTTTTCCTCATGATCATAGATACAAAAATTCTTAACAAAATATTAGCAAGTTTAATTTAGCTATATATAAAAAGGATTCTACGTTATGACCAAGTGGGATTTATCCCTGGAATGTTAGGTTGATTTAACACTCATTTCTATGGAACATATTCCTGGAAGTGGAATTTCTGGATTATAGGGTAAAAAGTTTTATAGATAATGCTAGACTACTTTCCAAAGTGGTTGTATTATTAGCAGTGTAGGAGTATTTCTACAGGTATTTGGCAAAGCTTGTTATCATCAGACTTTTTAACTTTCACTTATTTGATGGGTATAATAGTATCTTACTCTGGTTTTATTTCGCATTTGCCTGAATCGTAATGAGGGTGCACTTTCTTATCTACACATTGGTTATTCCAATGTCTTGTGTGCGCGCATGCGTGTGTGTGTGAAAAGCCTTCTGGGGCTGATGAATAGCAACAACAGATAACATGCTATTGAGTGTCCTCTGTGTGCCAGGCACTGTTCTAAGTGCTGGATATAGAATCACTTTATTGTCGCAATAGCTCTAGAAGATAGGTAATATTATTATCTGTATCAATGTCTATTTTCTCTTTTGTGATGATGATAACGTGAGTTTTCTCTTTTAATCTATTAATGTGGTGAATTGTATTACTTGAGTTTCATTATGTTGCATTGACCTCAAAATCAAAGGCTAAACCCTACTTGTTGATGAGATATTATCCTTTCTACATAGTGTGAATTCAATTTGTTAATATTTTGTTAACATTTTTTAAAAAATCTGTGTTCAAAGGGGCGCCTGGATGACTCATTTGGTTGAGCCTCAGACTCTTGGTTTTGGCTCAGGTCATGATCTCAGCGGCGCGGAATCGAGCCCCCAGGTGGGCTCCCTGCTCAGGAAGAAGTCTGCTTCTCTCGCTCTCTCTCTGCCCCTCCCCTCGCTCATGCTCTCTCTAAAATAAATAAATAAATCTTAAAAACAAATCTATGTTCCTGAATAAGATTAACCTGTAATAGTCCTTTCTCATGATGTTCTTGTTAGGTTTTGGTATCAATATTATTTTTAATCTTCAACTCATTTTCTTCTACTAGTTTGGAAGTAACACACTCTAGTTCTACAGTTTTCATTGTTATATTATTTATGGGTTGGATTGTGTTCCCTCCCCCCCAATTATATTGAAGTCTTAAGCCCTGGTATCGGTGAATGTGACCTGATTTGTGAATAGGATCTTGAAGATGTAATCAAGTTAAGATGAGGTCATTAGAGTAGGTGCTAATCCAGTACAACTGGTGTCCTTACAAGAAGGGGAGACAGAAACTCTCAGGAGGGGGATGGCCATGTGAAGGCAGAGATGGAGATCAGAGGTATGAGGCCACAAGCCTGGGGCTACCTGCCCAAGGAAAGACTCTGAAGGAAAGAAGAGCCTTCAGAGGGCTCTTGGCTCGCCAACACCTTGATTTTGGATTTCCAGCCTTTAAGACTGAGAAAATAAATTTCTGTTGTTTCAAGCCAGTCTGTATGTGGTAGTTTGCTATGACAGCCCTTCTGATCCAATACATCGTAGAAATCACAACCTGCAAAATTAACGCACCTGAGTCTAGAAGTCCCAAGAAACTTCACCCTCTCCCGGACAAATAAGGAGCACAAGGGTACTGCAAGCCAGAACCTTTCATCCCTGCTCCTAATCCCTATTCCAACTCATACGCTTTTGTTGTCTAATACCTGAAGTTAATCCCCTTTTTCTGAAACCACTAGAAACTTCATTACTATTTTATACCATCTAGGCTTATTTTATTTAACCACATTTTCCACTTCCTTTGTTCCACCAACTTTCTTGCATCTCAGATCTTTTTTTCCAGGACCATCATCTTTCTGCCTGAAGCCCATCCACAGAGGTTGTGCAGTGAGAACCTGCTGGGGACAACTTCTCATAGGTTTAGTTGGGTTTTCACTGGGTGCAGAATTCTATCTATGTTGGCCATTGTGCTCGTTTGATACACTGAAAATACCAGTCCGGGGCGCCTGGGTGGCTCAGATGGTTGAGCGTCTGCCTTCGGCTCAGGTCATGATCCCAGGGTCCTGGGATAGAGCCCCGCATCGGGCTCCCTGCTCCGCGGGGAGCCTGCTTCTCCCTTTCCCTTTGCTGCTCTCCCTGCTTGTACTCTCTCTCTCTCTCTGTCAAATAAATAAATAAATAAAATCTTTAAAAAAAAAAAGAAAAAAGAAAATACCAGTCCACTGTCTTCTGCCTTCCATTCTTGCTGTGGAGAAAACAGCTGGCTGTCTGTTAGAGGTCAGTCTAACTGCTGTGCTTTTCAAGGTAACTTGTCTTTTTGTTCCTCTGGCTGCTTGAGGTTTTTCTCTTTACCTTTGCTCCTCTGCAATTTCACTACCATGCATCTAGTTGTAGATTTATTTTCCTTCCTCCCTCTTTCTCTTCCTTCCATTTATTGAGATATCATTGACATATAACACTGTATGTATTTAAGTGTACAGCATAACAACTTGGCATTCCTATATATTGTGAAATGGTTTCCATAAGTTTACCTCACATCCATCCTCTCATATAGTTATAAAATTTTTTTCTTTGTGATGAGAACGTCTAGGATTTAGTCTCTGAGCCAATTTTAAAAATTACTGTCTTGGGGTTCCCTAGATCTTTTTGATCTATAGATTAATGTGTTTCTTCAGTTCTGGAAAATTCTTAGTGATGTTCTCCGCAGACGTTTCCTCTGCCTCATCCTCTCTTTCCTTTCCTTCTAAGGTCTTAATCAAATGTGTGCTAGATTTCTCATTATATCCGCCTTGTGTCTTACTCTCCCTTTACTACTCCATGTTTCACACTGGATAGTTTATTCTAATTTATATCTAATATATTATATATTATGTTGTATATAATTTGTATGTACAATTAGATATAATTTTATATCTAAAACCTTCTTAGTTTATCCGTTTATTACTTCTCCCTCTGTTTTAGCCAATCTTCTCTTAAACCCCTTCACTATTTAACATTTGCTATTTTAGTATTTATTTATAAAAGTTGTTTCTTTTTCCAATTTGCTATGACAAATTTTATAGTTTGCACTAATATAATGTTTTCAATAATATACCTGTTTCCTGCAGATGTTATCAGTTTGTCATTTGTTTCTGTAAGCCTAGTAATTTTGGTGATATTTTAGTCTGTCTGATACTTTCCGAGTCTGAACAGAGTGCTGGTATGTTTCTGTTTTCTGTGGGTTCTGCTGAATTTCATTACAGAACATTCCCTTGTGTTTCTGCTAATCTTGGATTGCTTGCCTTCTTTCCCTTTGCAATGTACTTGTAGGGATAACCAAGGCCTGGCACAGGTCTACCTGTCCCTGAGATGCTTCGGGGTTGCTCAGTCGAGTTCCTGGATGCCTTACCAGTCGGCTACCACTATTTCACAATTTAAGATTCCTTAACCAACTCAGGCTGTGAGTATCTGAGGATAAATCCTCCTGATGGCCAGTCTGGGGCCAAAAGTCTCCCGGCTTTGGGGGAAGTGGAATAGATTTAGACTAACTTTGCTCTGACGTTGATAATGTATCTCTTTGAAATCCAAGTTTACTGTGAAGAGGTTTCCTGAAAATTTCCCCCCTTGGATTGGCTCTGAGCCTTGACCACTGCGGCTCATCCCCCCATGCAGCCCCTGTGCAGAAGCCCAAGTGAGCAGGAGCCAGAAATGCTTTGGGGCATAAGTGTTGTAGTGTCCAGTGGTCCACTAATCTCTCTGGTTACAGGTGTTTCTTCAAAAACTGGCCTAGAAACTCCCCACTGTTGTTTTGGCATTTCAGGTTTTTTTTTTTGTTTGTTTCTTCAGGAGATCTAAAAACTATTTGAACCAGTGGTGGAGGGATCGGGTGGGGCAGGGGCAGGAGGTGTTGAGGTGTTGATCTGAATGACAGCTGCCGTGATTGGAAAATGGAAACTCAATGATACTATTTTTAGCCTCTCACATCCTCAAACATGTCTATGGTCTTTCCAGGACATAATGAAATTGGAGTGTGTAAATGCTTGTGAAGGACTATACGCTGTACACATGGCCACGGACTAGTATGGACCAAGGAAAATGAAGAGAAAATGAACTTTGTTTAGATGGTTTACCTAATTCCAGGTGTTTAAGAATATGGTTCAAGTCTTTACTAACCATCTGCTTGCATATCTCAAGGCCGTATGATTTTCACAAATCTTAATGTAGGAAGCTGAGCTTATACAGTCTTTTTAAGTGTTACCATGTTTCCTGGAGATAAAATAGGTTCATTGGAACAGGTGATTAGACTTGTGAATAGAAGCCTTCAAAGACACAAGAATCCACAATTGCACTTGTTGATTAGGAATGGAGGCTGTATTTCATATTTGAAAAACATCAATGTTTTCTCATATATGCCCTTATGCAAAGTTAATGAAATAGAATATTTTCAATAAAATGGTTAAAAATAGGGGGCACCTGGGTGGCTCAGTTGGTTAAGTGTCTGACTCTTGCTTTCGAATCAGGTCACGATCTCCGGGTTGTGGGATTGAGTCCCATGACAGGCTCCCTGCTCAGTGGGGAGTCTGCTTGTCTCCCTTTCCCTCTGTCTCCCCCCAGATAAATAAATAAATAAATAAATCTTTTAAATGGTTTTTAAAAAATCAAGACTAAGACTACTGTGAAGACCCAACATTTTTTATTTTTATTTTTTAACCCAAATTATAAAATATTTTGGTCTGAAGATGTAAGTGTCCTCTTACTGTCCTCAGCTTACCTATTGTCAAGTTTAAACAATTGGAGCAATCTCAAGTATCAGCTTTCCTACCGACATGGCCACACATTTCAAAATCCCATCTCTATTCTGTTTTATAGTGTATGCTTTTCAAAGGGTACAGTCCATCATACCAGAAAGTATTTTCTTTTTCTTACTAATAAAACACACATGCTCATGCCGTTCAATATTAGAGTATAAATACCAAGTTGCTTGTTCTTTATTTTTTACCAGTGAAGTAAGAATAACGGCTGTAAAGTACATACCATGGAAAAGGTTTTCCTCTCCCTGTGGTTTCCAATGGCGATGATGAGGATAAAGTAGGGGACTGAGTGAATGTCATGTGGGCATTTTCAGGGCCCAGGGCAGTGGTGTTCAGGAACAACAAGGGCTTCTTGCCTCAGGTTGTGCAAGAAGCCAGACAGATTCTGCCCCTCTTGACTCCATAGACTTTAGATGATCCACCTCAAATTCTAGAGGCTTGAGGTTCTGAATGGACCTTGAGTAGCTGACTCAAGTCATCTTGCATGAGTTTTCCACATTGGCTTTGCACATATTCTCAAAGGGGGAAATACCTCTCTCTTCAGAGTTAGCACAGCAGGGGGGTGAAGGGAGGAATATGGCCTCTGGGGGTGGCCTAGGATGGAATGATGATTTCACCACTTACTGCTTTTGGAACTTGGACAAACTCTCTAACTTCTCTGTATCTCAGTTTCCTCCTTTGTTCCAGGAGAATGACTATCTCTTCTTCATAGATTTGCTGTGGGGGATATATGAGTTCATAAATGGAGAGAATTTAAATAGTCATTGACATATAAAAATACTCAATAAATGATATTAATATTCAGACTTGAGAAATATTTTGCACAGATTTGGTTAACTCACCTGGGGAGAGTAATATTCTTGAGAGGGAGTTTTGAATATAGTTCAGAAATAATTAAATGCCTTCCTTGATTGAAATAGAAAGGCAATTAAGACAATGAAGCATTTTCCTCTGTGTTATCTAGGACATATTTTTCTCATTTTCCTTGTGTAATGGGAAAATTTGAAACACACACAGAATGGTGACAAATTACTCATCCTGAGGTTAATTGTTCCCCAACAAATACATTTCAAGTAGGGAAGGCGGATAAGATTCCAGAGGCGGCAGAATCCAATTTTTGGTAGCATGATGTTTGGGACTCAGGCAGGCCTAGGTTTATGATATTGCCAACATATGACTTTGCAAGAGTTCTTTAACCCCTCTGAGTCTTAGGCTCCCTGATTATAAATTAGGAGTAAAAATACCAAACTGTAATGGCGGTGTACTGGCAGGTTTGTAGGTGGCAAGCTGTAGAGTGCTATTACATAGTAGCTGAGCAACAACCCAGAGCTGACTTTGCAACATGTTCCAGAGACTGAATGTAAGGGGGAGCAAATGGTTCACAGAAATTGAACCAATCAGCCAAGCTCTATTCACTCTACCCAAGCAAACTGTCTCCCAAATGTGTGGTTATTTGGAAGGGGGCACAAAACAATTCAGATATGCCTCTAGGTGCATTTAGGTGGTGGGATGGAGAGACGTGACAGTGACAACTGGGAATATCATAGACATTGCATGACACACATGCTCCACATTGAGGATTATTTATCCGATGGTATCTTATTTATCCCACTAACATGTATTGGGAAGGTTCTATGACAAACGAATAAGCCTATCTTTGGAGGGACGTGGGGAAGAAGGGAATTTCTATAAATCTAATATTTATAGAAAGCCATCTATGTGATCGGGTATTATATCGGTTGGTTTGAAACCTCAGGAGCGTTCTGAGTGAAATCTAGCACTGGCCCCCCACACATGCTGGGCGAGGAGAAGCTGAAGAAAGAGGCAGACTACTCTTGGTAGGTGGCAGCACTCTTGGATTGCTAGGTGGCAGGTTTCATAAGCAAGGGAACTTACACATGAAGCTTGTCTTGGGAGGTAACAAGACAAGTAAATCTCTGCACCTGCCCACCCTAAACTTGAAAATTTCAAGGCTGTATCCTTGAAAACAGTTCCCATTGCGGGAATGGTAGGCAAAATGTATAATCGAAGTGCAGGGGAGGGGATGAGGAAGCTCTGATTGCCTAGGTCCAGCTCATGGGTCAACCTGAGGTCACGTCCCCTCAGTGACCTCCTCCAACAATATTGGAGTATTCAGCTAATGCTGAAACACCCTTAAATCTCAATGACTTGACATAATAGAAGTTCATTTCTTGCTTGTATAAAGTTTATTTCCTCATGCAGTCATTTAAGGACCAGATTCCTTCTACCTTGTGATTCTGACATATTCTAGAGCAGGGTCAGCCAACGATGGCTCATGGACCAAATTTGATCTACAGTTTTTGTAAACTTTTTTTTTGTAAATAAAGTTTTATTGGAACACAGCCGTAATCATTCATCATGTATAACCTGTGCTTTGTAGCTGCTCTCACACTAAGATGGCAGAGTGGAGTACTTGCAACAGGGACTCTATGGCTCATGAATCCTAAAATATTGCCTATCAGGATCTTTACAGAAAATATTTGCTGAGCCTTGCCCTAGAGCGTTGGAATATTGTCTTGGATTTTCTGATTCAACCTGCAGAAGGGAGAAGAAAAGGAGTGAGAGACTGTGTGGGAGGTTTTTAATGAACTATGTCTGGGAATGGCTTCCATCAATCCCACCTATACTTTGTTGACCAGAACTCAGCCATATAGCCAGAGCAGCTGCTGGGGAAGCTGAGAAATTCAGTCTGCCGGTGGCCCCGAAGGAAAATATACAGCAGTTCTCCACAGACTGGTACTGCCCAAGTGTCTTCCATTCACTCTATCCTCTTTGTTCCTCAAAACAACCGTTAAGTACAGCTAAGTCATTACAGAGAAGTCATTTAAAAGGTTAAGCACAGTCAGACTTAGCTGGATAATTACCTTAAAACTGAGTACTGACACAAAATTTCCAAGCTCAAATTTTAGTTTGGGTTTATTGGTGCCAACAGTGATTCCTAATTGTCATAGGCTGATAAAAAAGGACAAAGGCGGATTTGATACTAAAATGACTCCTTTAAACTTTTCCCACCCCATATGAATTCAGGAATGCTTTGAGGTAATTTAAAGAAAAAGAGAAAAGTGGTAGAGGAATTGAGACATTGCACAGGACATAATTATATAGACAGGCCACTTTCAAAAGAACCTACTTTACTGAACTCAGAACCATGTTGATATTTAAGTGGCAATTTAGTTTCTACAAAATGTTATCCAGCACATGTTATTATTTTTCATTTATAAATCTTTGGTTTTGTGCAGTTTTTCTTTTTCATTAATTTTGTAATTTGGTTTCACAGTGGTTCAAATGCTATCTGCATAAAGAATGTGTCCCTAGGTTTATGCTTATGCATATTTAAGTAAAATAGTAAAATGAATTTTTTTCTTCATTTTTCTTTTTTTTTTTATTATGTTCAGTTAGCCAGCATATAGTACATCATAAGTTTTTGATGCGGTGTTCAACAGTCCATCAGTTGCACATAACACCCAGTGCTCATCACAACACGTGCCCTCCTTAAGACCCATCACCTGTTTACCCTACTGAAATGAATGTAAATAAAGACATGAGAGATCCAGAAGAATATTTTCTTTCTAAAAGGTATGTGTATGTAACTCAAGTTTATAAGAGTCCACCCAACAGAGATAGCTCTCTTTTACAAAATATTTAAATTTGAATTAGGAAACTGTACCAGCCAGGACAGACTATGGAAAGCTGCAATAACAAACAAGCCCCAAGTCCTACTGGCTTAAACCACTTGCTTACATTAAAGGGGTTGCATATTGCTAAAGAACTATGTTCATTGTGATCATGACAGCAGGACTCATACTGATGGAGCGACCTTCAATAACCCCCTGGTTGAGGAGAGTGAGTCCTCTGGGGGTTCTCTTACCTTTAAGTCAATGCTGTGGCTCAGGTAAGTCAGATAACCACACCTAAGTTCAAGGAGAGGACTATAATCTTTTTGGGTGCCCAGACAAGAGAGAAACCAGGAATTGATTGACAGAAATAATGTCTGCATCTTTCTGTAAAGGAGTGCCCTGTGGCCTGGTTTCAACACTTTCTATTCCCCAGTAAAGTTGCAGACAGCTTTCTTAATTTCATAGGCAGCTGTGGCTCTTGGGTTACAGCCAAAGCCTGCTGCTTGCTAGCCACATGGCATGGGCAAATCTAAACCTCAGCTCCTCCTCTGTGAAATGGGGGAGGAATGTCAGTTGCATGGTTCATTGAGAGGAAATCAAGGCAATAACTGATGTGAAACCTCTCTGTCAACTGTAAATTATTATCCAAATGAAGGTAATAGTATTGTTTCTGGCAATCAGTCATACCACCCTACAGGTAATGAACAGATAGTAACAATGGCACCTTACAGCACGCATCACACAATCAGTATTTGGTCATGCAAGTTTCCTGAAAATTCACAAATTTCCTTAGGTAGTCTGATAATGAAATCTGAAGAGAATAGTTCTCGAATAAAAAAGCAAAATTCCCCTCTTGGCTAGGAAGTGACAAAGCATTTTACATGGCTCTAAATCTATATGGCCCACTTTTCTAAAAAATTTGAGGTTGAAGAAAAAAAGCACTATCTAATTCCTGCCCAAGAAGCAGTTGTTTTAAGTTGGGATCAGCATGAAAAAATTGAAAATGTTCCACAAAATAGTGCTGAGGATAGAAACACAAGAATATTCTTATACTGTTGAATCAACTCCTGAAACTGCTATCACTCAAATATCTCAGAATTCCAGCTTAGTAGAACTGGATGGCATCCTGAAGATGATCTTGTCTCACACTGTTATTTTCCAGATGAAGAAAACAAGGTCTAGAAAAATTAAATAACTTGCCCTAGGTCATGTTTCTTAAATATAAGTTGATCGCCAAATATTTTTCCCTTTCACCATCCTGAAGTTCTGGAAATGAACACACTGAAGGAAGTGATGTTTCTCTGTACCCTCATACAATCACTAATAAGATCTCTTTGAATCAGAGCCTTTGGCACACCCTTCACTGTGTATCTGCAGGCAGGCAAAGGGCCCCCCAGAAATTCCTGGGGAGGTCCAACAATGATTCTGAGATTCCTTTTCAGCACTTCTAAAATTCAGTTGTTTTGCCCATTTCAGAGTTTTCTAAGTGATGTTTTGACCCACAGGAAATGTATGAAATGAGTAAGAAAACAAGACATAGGTTTCTAGTTCAATTAATGCCATTATCTGATTATTTAATTAGATATAGAAATCTTTCACTCTGGGAGAAGAATTTTAACATTGTGAAAGAAAGAAGAAAGAAAAGAAAGAAAGAAAGAAAGAAAGAAAGAGAAAGAAAGAAAAGAAAAGAAAGAAAGAAAGAAAGAAAGAAAAAAGAAAGAAAGAAAGAAAAGAAGAAGAAAGAAAAAGAAGAAAGAAAGAAAGAAAGAAAGAAAGAAGAAAGAAAGAGAAAGAAAGAAAAAAAGAAAGAAAGGAAAGGAAAGGAAAGAGGAAAGGAAAGGAAAGGAAAGGAAAGGAAAGGAAAGGAAAGGAAAGGAAAGGAAAGGAAAGGAAAGGAAAGGAAAGATGAGATACCTTCCTAGGCATATTAGTCAGGAAAGGCTCAGTTATGCTACCATAAAAAAATCTCTGGGACTTACAGGAACAAAAGATTATTTCACATTCATGTTCAATGTTCACTGTGGTTGGAGGGGTCTCTACTCCACATTATCTTTGTGAAGAGTGGCAGGCTGAAGGAAACTCCATATGGGGGTCACCCGCAGCTGTGGCACACTGAAGGGGATTTGGTGAATTGCACATTGGTTCTTAAAGTTTTGGCTCTAAATAACACATATTCCTGATGATTCCTCATTTATCGAAGTGAGCCACAGGGTCGCGTCTAAACGCAGAAGAACCAGAATACTCTACTCTTACCATTCACCTGGAAGAAGGAAAGCCATAATTTTGGTGAACATCTCTAATGGCTACCATTGTAGAAATAAAGAAGAAAAGAAAACAGAACAGACATGCCCCCTCCACAAACTGTCAAAAAGACAGTGTCTCACCGTCAACATGACTCAAATCCCCAATCAAGGATAAAATATCTGTCATCTATACAATAAAATCTTAACACATTAAGTTGCCGCAGGTAAAGTTTCCTGAATTTGTTTCTTCATCTGCATACAAGAGCATTGCAAGAATGGGAAGCAGGTATAAATGAATTAAAATAAATTTAGGGCTGGGATAAAGTTTCTGGAAATGCACTGTGGGCCAGCTAAGTGGGGAGGCACATTTATGCCTTTTGTGGATTTTTTTCAGACACTTTCCATTTCTTTATGACATAACTATACTGGTCAATAGTCTTTCTAAAATAATTTGATAGTAGGAAATTTATAGTCTGACCAAACAGAAAAGTTCATTTTCACCTAAACTGCTAATAGCAGTAATTATTTAATGAGTCACTCTAAAAAGAGACCCTGAACCTCTAAAAGTTAGCCTTTTTGGGAAATGTCTGATGTCTGGAATATGTTTAAGCAATCTTCATTTGTTTTTTATTTGGGTACAATCATTTGCTTAGATACATATTTTTAAACTTTTGGTATATTACTAGCAGCAAAGTGCTTCAAGTGGGGGAAAACTCAAACTAGCTCAGAATGTCCCCTGAATTAAAAAATAGAGTTTTGTACTTTCCAGAATAATAAGCACTTTTATAGTCTTTCTTTAAATCTTTCTTGGTAAAAAGCTACAAAGCAGGAGGAAAGGGTGAGAGTCAAAGCCTGCTGATTTACTGTTTAATTATATCTTTCCCCCCTGCCCCTTAAAATTTTATAACAGAGCAGGGTTAACATTAACACCCCGACCACAATAAACTAAACATATTTTATTACATATTTTATGTCCAAGATGAAAATGAAGATATAATAATGAGATAATTTTATACAGAGGTATGGTGAATTCTATGTGACTAGGGGTAAGTCAGTTTTGTGTTCTGTGCCTTAGTTTTTAAAATTATCATTAATAATTATATGAATAGCCAACTTTTACTGAGTATTGATTGTAGTACAAGGACTTATATCAAGTACCTCGCACATTTTTTCCTCATTTAATACAGCAAACCTACTTCTAAAAATGAGGAAATTGAGGGTGAAGCGACTTGACCAAGGTCATCAGGCTCATTAGTAGTGGAACACTCCTTTGGGATAAATCATTGTGGTAACATTTCAATCAAGGTATCTGATAAGTGCAGTGTTTTTCTAGCCCAACTCTCTTGGAGAAGAAAAAAATTATGTTGGCTGTGGTTCATTTATTCACAAATATATGAATGTCCGCTCTGTCCCTTGTCCTGTCTAAAGCCTGTGGATATAGAGCTGAATAAGTCTGCAAGGCACAGAGTTTAAGAAAAGAGATTAAGAAAAATCAGACAGACAGACTTGGGTTGGGCTCTGCAATGCAACCTTAGATAGGAACTCTAGAGCTCCATTTGCATACTGGGGAATTATATTGATGTTTACTTCACGGTTTTGCTGGGAAAATTAAGCGATATAATAAGGTGCTTAGCATAGCACATTGCATAAGATGCTCCATAGAGTGCGTTCAGTTATTATCAGGCTTTATTGTTACTATTGTTGCTATACGCAAAAAATACTGTAGGTGAGCTCTCTGATTAGGAAGGGGAAAGAGACATCTGAACAAGATTTCCTGTCCAATGTGATATGAGCACCAGGGAAATCAGGGAAAGGCACGAATGACTGCCTAGACCGGGTTTGGAAAGGTTTCGTGAAAGAGGTGAACTTTTGTGCTGGGGATTTAAAAGAGAGAGGGATTTCTCTAGGTGGAGAAGGGTGTAGGCATTCCGGTCATGTACAAAGGTGCTCAGCAAGGTATGTCTGGGGAATCTCAAGGCTCCAGCCAAGTGAAACGTTCTACTGAGGGAAAGAGGAATGGTGAAAGCGAATGGAAAATCTTCCAGTACTGGGAATTTGGGGACCTGGACCAGGAAAGGCTCCGCCTTGGGTGGCAGTGACGGGAGGGAGGCTGGGGGATCGCGAGGTGTCGCTGTGGCTCCACGTAAGGCAAGAATCAGGCGTCCGGGGGTTACGGCACGCCGGGGGCAGCCACCGAGGGGCGGGGTAGGGCTGTGTCGGTGGGTTTGGCACCATCTTCATACAGGCACCAAATAATGACGGTGATAAAGATAGTAAAAACATAAGCAAATAACCCGGAAGCGGTCTCTTGTAGGGCGCACGGCATCAATAATCAGAAACTGTCCGCGAGGAACAATTAAGAGCTCGGAACTGCCAGGCAGGGATCATTGCGAGCGCAGTCTGCGTAATTTGTGGGCCCCAGCGGGAACCTGCCTCGCCTGCCCGGAGCCGAGCTGGGCGCTAACCCACGGCCTCCCGGCCAGTCCCGCGCCCGGTAGGCGGCTCCCTGCTACCTGCAGGCCGAAGGAGCAGCACTTCGACTCCTGCCTTGGGGTGCTCGGTCCGCATTCCTGCCTATGCCGTTCCTTTGACGGGACCTGAGATTTTGGGGACTTCTTTGCTGGGTTTCACATGCACACATGGACCAACGAACCACGTGTAAGCTCAGGCTCATACACAAGTGTACGATGCTCTTGCACGCATAGTATTTCTGCACACGTACACTCACATAAATGAGACACATCTACACGTAACACATGCACGCACTTTACACATGCTCACGTGTACTCACGGTGGTGTGAGACAATCCTGCTCTAGCACATGTGCACACATGCACCCAAGTGCGCGCTGTCACTGGCACACACTCCTAGGTACTACCCAGGCCCACAAACATTCATCCACTCTTCCTTTATACAAACATATTTGCACGCTCACATCACACTCATCTCGCATCTCGGTGGCCAACAAAGACCTCGAAGGGTCAAACGGTGCGTAAATATCTAATGGACTGTGCTTCAAAGAAAATACAAGTGTGAACTTTTTGTGACCCAGGCATCTCGAGCTCCTCTGCAAAACTTCCACTTTCTTCTCCTACTTTCCTCTCAGCAAGGAGGCCTATGTCTCCCTCTCTTCGCCTCCAAATCCCCGCAGGCCTCAGTTTCTTCCTTTTGAGTTTGCACTACTGAAGAGATACTTTTTTTTTAAGATTTTATTTATTTATTTGACACACACAGAGAGAGACAGCGAGAGAGGGAACACAAGCAGGGGGAGTGGGAGAGGGAGAAGCAGGCTTCCAGCTGAGCAGGGAGCCCGATATGGGGCTCGATCCTTGGACCCTGGGATCATGACCTGAGCCGAAGGCAGACGCTTAACGACTGAGCCACCCAGGCGCCCCGAGATACTAATTTCTAAACAGCGGAATGCTCCCTTCTCGCATCCTGGAGCCTCCTTCCGCAGCAGGAGCGAGGGCCCTTCGCTGATCAGACTCCAAGCAAGAAGGTTGGAGGACTGTGGGGGAAGGGCCAAGGGTGGGGTATGGGTCGCGCCCCAGGACAGCCTCGGATTGGGAGAGCCTTTCCGGCTGTGTCTCCAACTGTATTCTTCCAGCTCAGAGTAATTTTAGTTTTTAGATGTCGTTGGTCATGCCAAGGCCATATGGTCTTCCTCTATGAAAGTGCATCCGCAGGTGTACAGATTTCTGCCCTCTGATGGGTGTCGCAGGCATCCCCGGAAAGTCTTGTTTAGTCTATATCAAGTAGGCGACTCTGCAGGCGCCGGAGCTCTAAGACCTCGGCTAGGACTGGGAGAAGCGGCTGACTGGAGGTCACATAGCAAGCGCGGCAGAGCCAGGGCTGGAGTTAGCACCACGCTCGCCCGCCGGGTCTGGAACTGCCGGGAAAGACGCGTGTCGGTATCTGGCCCCGGGGATGCGCATCCAGCCCACGCATTAGAACTTTTCAGAACCCTTTCCCCCTCCTCTCTCCCTTCTATTGCCTGCCGTCGGACGCAACTTGCGCCCATGCTCCTTTGTCAGCCGGGATGCCCAGGGGCTCGAGAGCCCTGTGCGGAAGGCGGGGTAGCAAGGCAAACTCCAGAGATAAATGCGCCGCGGCTGGGTGGGTGGTTTGTACCTTACGCGAGGGACGCCGACGGGAAATTTGGGCTGGGCGATTTTATTCGCAGTAAGGCGGGGGACAGGTTGTTTCATTTCAATCACAAGCCGTCAGTTTCCTCACCTGTAAAAAGGGGAGCAATCTTACCTGCCTTCTTTGTCTTGTGGGAATTCAGTGAGTTTATGCCCGTAAAGCCTTCAACAAATGGTATCTATTATTGTCTGGGGACCGCCCCAGGGGAAACCCAAGCGAGTCCGCAGGCTCGATCCGGGAAAGGTTTGTTTAAGCTTCTTGCCCCAAGCTCTTGTCCTAGCTGTCTGTGGGTGTCTTCGTCCCTCTCTAGGCCTCAGTTTCCCTGCCTGTACTATGGGGAGACGCGCGTTCCCAGGGACTGGAAATGTCAGACTGGGCGAGCAAACCCGGCCGCCTCTGCAGCACTGGTGTGTGTGTGTGTGTGTGTGTGTGTGTGTGTGTGTGTG